>NC_081523.1:17140872-17410872 GCF_030273125.1 Centropristis striata
TGTGTTTTTCTTAAGAATTTGACTTGAGTTTCGCCAGTGAGTGTAGGATCGTACCCTCCGTATGAGTCATTCCTCAAGTAAACATATCTCTAATCTGTGTTCATTCCTCAGTGTCTGTTTTGCTTTTCTTCTAATTTTTCAAAGCAAAGAATGTGTGGCACTCAGCCACGTGCAGTCTAGTTAAACACAACTCATCACCCTCAGATCTGCCTATAAACTGTAGCTTCAGAGCACCTCTTTTTGCAACTGCTGCAAGTGAATACATATCTTAGTAACACCGAGGATGGATGCCTACTGAACCTCACCACAGGAGAGGGTAAATGAACAAGGTGCCAAATAATGGGTCACGCCCTTATGCTTCTCACCCATTTATTTCCCCTCGACTGTGTGGATCAGTGTGTGGCTGTTTGATTTTTTTCAGCACGATTTAACAGAAAGCACTTTGTTCACTGTGTTAAATGCACCACTGCTCACAACTCACTGCAAACTATGATCAGTAAGGGTGGCTGAGGTAGCACGTCTGCTCATTCTTGAGTTCAAACTTAAGCTTGACTGATGAAGTTTAGAAGGCTACTTACTTATGTTTATGTCAGTGGAAAAAGCTAATACAAAGTCTGTCATTACAGCAATAGCTAACCTCCGCTGTCACCTCTGTCTCTGTCGGCACTTTAGTGGAGACAAAAGACAACAACCGGTGCTAACTCATCCAACCACCTGCCCTGTTTTCCAACTGAACTGTGGATGTGAAATTGAATGTTTTTTTGTTGTTGTATATTGTTGGGAGTGGAATGAAGTGTCTTAATGCTCTTTTAGTTGATTTTCTCTCATGTAGGAGTAATGTATTGAACTAACTATTCAAAGATATAGCTACGAGTTTACTGACACCTGTGGTATAGAAAGTATATAGAAATAATGACTTGCTAATGTACATTTGCATATAATGATCCATATGAGATGTATATATCTATATTTTTTCCATTTGATTTAAATTGTGTAATATCAGATTATGAAATGTCCCTGGGATTGGGTTAGTTTATTATTACAGAGTTACGTTTTCCTGTCAAGTGGTTTGAAATGTGTTTAATCTGCATTAGGTTTGCTTGAATTTATCTGTCCCTCTTGAACCAGAGCATGACGAGAATCTGTATGACACTGGTTATGTTATTCCCCCATCTTCTCCACTTATAAAACTCAATTTTCAGTTTTTTACCACCCTTATCCTGCTCATTAAGCTCTGAACTGTACAAACAAACACACACACCAATTCCACATTGCTGCTATTAGAGTAAAAGTGACCCCTACAATCATGAACAGTAGCCGAGCAGGTTGCACTTTTCCTTTAGAGAGGGTGTAATTGCGTGCAAGGTTTGGTCTTTGTATTTGGGAATGTTGAACTTTTTATTTTGGTAATTAAAGATTTTAATTAAAGTCTGTTTTGTATACTCACGCATCACAAGCAGTGTCCCGCTACTGTATGGATAAAGTGGTAATTGGGTTGTAATGCACCAACATTTTTGCCTCATAGCCTGGAAAAAAAGATGGATTGTCATGTTTTTTTGCAGTATGTAAGAATAGCGATTGGCCAATCTCAGGCACTCAAATAATCGTTATGGGTGGACTGGTCTAGTCTATCGACCAAATTTTGGATAATTTTGAGCTAATTTGAAATTCCTGAATGTGGCTCAATTAAATCATAGTCCCTTTATTATTTACAGGGTTGAAAGTGGTAAAAAAAACAAACAAACAAACAAACAAGAAAATGCATATTTTAAGAGAGAGAGGCATAATTTGACAAAAACAAAGATTCGGTCATGGTTCAGTGTGATTTGGAAAACAGATATATTTTATCATGTAAACCGTTCAGTGTGTAAGCATGCTCACATTTGCTAATTGGTAATCAACACAAAGTGCAGCCGAGGCTAGAGAGAATTTAATTAAAGGTTTTGTGCAAAGTGGTATAATAATAATACATTTTATTCAAAGTGCACTTTACATTAAAAGGAAATCTCAAGTACTACAGGTTAAAAGCATAAGTCTAATTATAAAAGGATAAAAAAAAAAAAGATGAAACAGCTAAAAAACGAAAGAAAAAATAATCTAGAAACCATAGAAAGGGATTCAAAGTTTTTTTTTCAACTGTCTTTAATACTGTGGTGCCCTCAGAGTGTCAGGAAAGTCGTTCCACAGCCTTGGGGCAGCAGCACAGAGAGCCCATCTCCCATGGTGCCGTGTCTTGTTCTGGGAGTGTGGAGGCGCTTTGAGTGAGTGGAGCGGAGGGAGCGTGTTGTGTTGTGTGGGGTGAGTAGTTCTTTGAGGTGTGAGGGGGCATTGTCCTAGATACATTGGTGAGTGAGCAGAAAAAACTTACAGGTGCATCTCAACACATTAGAATATCATGGAAAGGTCAATTTCCAGTAGTTCAAGTCAAATAGCCTGAACCGAGTTTTAAGTTCATATAGATGGATATACTTTTCAGAGGCCAACATTTCCATATTAAACAAACATACTTTTAAAATTTGTTCTTTTGTAATATTCAAATTTTTTGAGACACTGAATTTTAGGTCTTTATTAAATGTAAGCCAGAATCATTATAATTAGAAGAAATTAAATAAATGAAGACATGGAATGTTTCATTCTGTGTGTAATGGATCTATATAATGTGTTTTTTTTCCACTTTTTGAATTGAATTACTGACAAATAAACTTTTCTATGATATTCTAATCTATTGAGATGCACCTGTATTTTCAATCTGAGTGGAAACAGTATTGAAGAAATACATTTTTTTTTCTATGTAATGATGGTGCTTTGTTGAAGGTTATGTGAATGTATCACTAAGGTTTTTGCAGTTTGTCTTGAAGGGGACAGGAAAATTTGTCCCAGTAGTTGTAGGTATTTCAATTAAAACCACAAATGTCAACATCACAGTGGTGCTGGAGGAAAAGTCAGAAGATCAACAAAGTCTGGAGCAGTAAGTCTCTAGGGGTCAGGAATGTCCTGAAAAAATGTCATATTTTGTCAGATATTTCAGTCAGAGAAGGGGTTGACTAAGTGAAAGACCGACATTACCATTCCTGGAGCCGAGGCCGCCACCATAACTGAGTTAGAGGTGGGGGGAAAAAAACAGAACAGAAAAGTATTGCGATAATTTGTGTGACATTATATAGATTCATGGCCGGCGGGGTTTTTTTTGCTGTAGCGGGCTCACTTTTAGGAATATACTGGAGATACTGGCATCATATGAAACTACAAGATCTAAGGAATCTATATCAATGTGCATCAGGATATCTTGTCAGGAAGTTGTCAAAATAATGCTGCAAAGTCAGTTTTTTTTTTAAAGTTACATTCAAAGAAATTGAGAGCAGTGAAACTTAAAGTTGAGGAAAGTTAAAAAAAATTCTCCAGTTGTTGTCGTCCACACGTTTGATGTCAGTTCAGTTCAGTTTGACTGAATACTTTGTTGGTCAGTCTGTGGGTTTGACTCATTGTGGAGAAATAAAATAATTAAGTGAGAGGAATGGACTGAGAATGTTCTCTTATTTGACAGAACAATTCTTGATTGAATTTAATTTTGTGCACCCAAAATGCAGTTAAACAGTTAAATCGCAATATTGTATTGCAATGCTCATCATATCACAAAATGCTTAAAATCGCAATAAAATTGTATCGTGACTCAAGTATGGGGATAAAATTGTGTCGTGGGGATTCACACCTCTTCTATGCATTTCTCACATATCCACACTACATATATGTATACCTGGCACATGAAAACTGACAAGACTCAATGATGGTACAAATGAAATTCTTTTAATGCATATTAGCACTTAGTTTTTGGATTTACAAATATAAACATTATCACATTCACCTGAGGTGATAGTTTACAGCACAACACACCCCAAAATACACACAACACCTACTGTATGGAGTTATTTTTTTAAACGTATGCAAAAAAAGTTATTTGCAAAAGTCTTTCTTAAGCCTGTATAGGGAGCCACTGACTGGATTACAGAAAGTCAGTGTGAGAAAAATCATCAGCCACACATCTGCTATGACTGTCAACTTCCTGCTACTGGCTTTTTGGTGTTAAAACTCCACCAACTGGATTTTGCAACAGGCCGAAACCACCCCGATAAATTATCTGCAAGCATTATCTGACCCAGCTCTGAGACATCCATGTCAAGTTACTGAATAAATGAATAAATACAAACTGTAATAAAAAAAAAAATCAATAAATTAATGTTGAAATGTTGGAGAAAAGCCTGTTAAACACAACACTCAACAATTCATAAAAGTATTAAGGTAAGTGAAGACACAAGGGTGTAACAGGAATATGAAATTTGTTTACTCTGTTTTTTCATTCTTGAAATACATTCTAAATATTTGGGAAATAGTTATGATAATTTAGAGATATTTATTTCTGTACAGGTTATTTTTTTGTCTGATACTGAAGTTACATTATTGTCAAATACAGATTTTGGCACATAAAAGACATTATTATATGAAGGCAAACTGAGGAAAGGGGACAATTTTTTTCTGTTCACATGCCATGCAGTCTCTCTCTGATATTTAGCTCCTGAGAAACTGTAAACTTGTGAAATGATGCTTGTATAAAAATACTGTGTTCTCAAATATTTAAAGGATAAAAATAAACAACCCAACAGTCAATTACAAGCACGTCTTTATAAAAGTACAATCGCAACACAAATGCATGCATGCCGTTTCCTCTTTTTCTGTCCAGTGAATGTTTTGTCACCTCCTCAGTCCATCTAAGATCTCCATCCAGGAGTCTGTCTTTTTGTTTCAGTTTGTTTACTGTAACATTGACTCAGAGACTCATCACGGACCAGATTTAAAAGAGAAAAACTTGTTCCATTAAGTGCAAAGAAAGTCTTCCAACCGTTTTCTTTTCCTCCTGTTAGGAACTAGCTCGTCTTCTGCAGCAGTTTGTCCTCTTTCAGTCTAAACGGTACGCTTACAGACATTTCTGCGATGAACCTTTCGCAGGCCGTCTTGGTCACCTGCTTGCAGAAGCGAAGGTCGATCTGACAGATACTTCCACAGCGCTTGAAAAAGTTTAGGGAATGGTCAGTGACCCGGTTGCACACTGAAGGGAAACCGAGAGAACACAAATCAGTCACAAGCTGGATATCTTACTGAATATCACGTCTTTTCTTGATGCATTATGTTAACATGAGCAACAATCTCTGACTTCAATGATTTGACTGCATGCAGAACAAATGCAAATTATGTAGCAAGCGCACAACTTATTTTTCTTGAATGCCTCCACATTAAGCAAAGAATCCAAAAACAAAGAAGGAATTTACTGGAGGAAATTGTTTGTGGTAGCCTGAGGTGGTAGTGGTAGAGTTGTTTTATGTACTAAGAATTTAGCAAAACTGCCTGTTTGTGAAGTAGTGAGCATAAAACAGGATATATGAGACTTGGTTTATACTGCATGAGTCATGTGAGGATTTTGTAAAAAAAGACATTCTTATAGAGTTTATTTACTTAATTCATTAAGGATTTACTCCATTTTTTGATTCCTCGTTAATCGTAGAGACATAGGAGAAAATTAAAGTTTTCTTCAAGAATTCAAGTTAATACGGGGTGAGTAATTGATGAACATTTTAGGGGGAACTGTTCCTTTAAATTTATTGTATTTCATGTAGTAGTACAAGTGTGTTTTATCTTTGAAATGATGCTACTTGAGGACAAAGTAACTTTAGCAATAAAGAACATACCCAGACAAATACCATCATTTCTTTAGTATTTATTAATCACACCTCTTGACTATTTTGATGCTTTGGGATTTTAATTGGCATATCCTACACTTTACATCTTTTCTGCTTATATCATTTTTGTTATTTTATCATTAAACTCTGGTTTCTAATCCTTTCCATGATCCTTTGCAGGATTACTAAGAATGCACATTACCTGGAACATAGCGCTTGGTTCTCCTGAAAAACCCTCTAACTTACTGTATCACACCTGTGTGTCAGCCCCGTTGACAGCTCATGAACACCTGTAATTGTGCCTGTGTATTGCTACACTGCTCAGGCCCCATGTCTCACCTGACAGGTTGATGTCTGTGAGCGAGTCTCTGGTCGTGGTCCCTGCTGCCGTCAGCAGGTTGACGGACTGGTCGTTGATATGGTTGCAGTAGCTCAGGTCTAACGTGGACAGAGAAGGCATCTGCCGACTGATGAGGCGCAAAGACGTGTCAGTGATGTCGAGCCCCGCCAGCCGCAGGTCCTCCACATTCCGCAACTTGCAGCGGTTATCCAGCTGCCCTGAAATAAAAAATCATCACCAATCAATTTATGTATTTCGTCAAAAGGTGCCTGACAGTCTTCAAGGATCTCTAAAAGCTATAAATGAAGAGTCCCTTATGTTATGTTCTTACTTGCAATAAGCTGTTTTAGTCCAAATACCTACACCTCTTAAGGTGTAGGTATTTGGACTAAAACAGGACTTAACCACCATGTCTGATCCAGCACCTGCAGGGAACTCGAGCCACTCTCAGTTTGTGTTTTGTTGCCCAACATATCTTTTCTTTAGAAGAGATATGACTACTGAATCTTTAATTCAGTGAATTATTAACTCAGGGTTGTCATACAAAAGGCACCACAGGGATGCAGGAGTAAAAGCCCAACCCATGGCAGTGCTTGTTCTTTGTTGACCCCTTGGTTACCTGGTCTATTATCTGTGGGGGGTGAGAGGAGGTCTCTCATCTGTGCATCTTTGAGTCCCTCCACCCACTGGACATCCAACGTGCGCAGCAGAGGACAGCTGGAGGTGCAGAGCGCAGACACGGCAGCCCACGAACACCCCGATAACTTTAACACTCGCAAACCTGAAAGAAAATAGCAGCACTTTAAAAAAAAACTGTTGCAGGAAAGTAAAACAGCAAAAGAGGGAATTTTCCTTGTCTACAGATCAACAACTCATATCAAGTTACCTGGCAATCTATTAATAAGCCAGCTTAGTTGTTTCTTGGAAATGTTAGTCCAACTGAGGTCCAGGGAAACTGGCTGTCTGCGAATTATCCCACTTAGCATGAGAGGAGTGATGGAGGTGCAGCGGTTCAGATCGATCTTCGTCCAAAGTCTCTTATCACAACACCTAGACATCAGAAAAAAAGATTTGTGTTGTTTTTTTCAAAGATTTGTACATCTTGTGCAGCAATATTTCAGTTTTGTTCTTGTGATATCTGTGATGTTTAACATAAAAATGTAATTTGTTCAGTGTGTGCTTTGTATTTACCATCTGTTCCACGTCTTGCAGACTCTCATGCAGACACACAGCTCCTGGTGTGTGAGGTAGCCAAAGATCTTCATCCAGACCTCGCGCTGTATGACGTGTGTTTTACCATCTTTTAGAGGCAGTCGGTCAGGGGGCGGGCTGATCGGAGGCGGCCGAATGACGTGCCGCTCCATCTGGACACACTTGGGTGGAGAGTGTGGGGGCACCGGCCGGTTGGTTGGGGTGCTCCTGTTGAAGCCCAGAGGAGTGATCTGGCTTGGGTAGAAGTGGCGCAGCTCCCAGGGGGTGCCGTTCATCTCTTTGGTCTTGAGGTGAGGCCTCTGATCCCCGAGTTCACTGCCGTTGCGGAACAACCTCTTTGGTTCCTCGTTTTCCGTCTCCGGCTCCACCTTGAGAGGTTGGCGGTTCTCGTTGGCCAGGCAGTCCTCCGTCTTCTGGATTTCCTGGTTCAGTGCTTTACTCAGCTCTCGGCTCAGCTCTCTGTTAGGTAGACGACGTTTACGGCGAGCTTTTGGACGCGGCCCCCTTTCCTGGGTCTCGCTTCCGCCCTCGCTGCTGGGGCCGGCCTGCGGAGAACTGCAGAGGGACTGGTCGCTGTCTCCAACTGGCGTTTTAATGCAGGGATTCAAAAGTGAATTCTTGGAGTCCTTCTCTTCCCCTTCTTCTTCAGTGTCTCCAAAACGCCCTTTCCTTTCTACGCTGCCCCGGAAGTGAGGCTCCCTCCCTTCATCATCCTCCTCCTCGTATGCGTCTTCGTCCTCCTCTTCTGTCTTGATTTGGTGAAGAAGTTTGGAAAAATAAGGATCATCTGACTTTTCCTGCAGGACAAAATGGAACGAGAATGACTAACGGTACTTTTTGGCACAAATAAACACTTGCATCTAAAAATGACATCAATCCCTGTATAAATGATACAGACCTTCTTCCTCACGCTGAGCTCCTCTTCCTCATCATCATCAAACAGCTTCCTCTTTTTCCTCAGTTTGTCTTCAGGCCGGGGCCGCGGCAGGTTGCTTGGGGAGAGCAGCGGTGGCTGTCGGTGGAGAGACTCTTCTGGTCTGTACCGAGGAGTCTCCTCTCTGTCTGGTCTCTTCTTGGCGGCAGAAGAAACGTCCCCCTCCTCCTTCACAGGCTTCTGTTCCCTCAGCAGAGAGCCAGGGAGGTTGGAGGCGTACTTGAACCCTGGACCCCTTTTTTGCTTCAATACCAAGGGGGAGAAACATGGGAAGACAACTTTATACCTTAAGCCTATGGCAACCAGGAAAAACAACTGTGCCTCAAGTGTGCCTAAAGTTTAATGAAAGCGTGTCTCTGTGATCAAAACAGATAACGTGTTATGTGAGTGGTTTCCTGCATCTGTCACACACAACGTCACATGTGAATGACTTTCACAAAAATATAAACAGGAAGTGGCAAACTGATCAGCACACATAAACTGAAATACTGAAAAGCAATACTGAAAAAAGATAAAGCGACTGTTATCGGTGAGTAAAGCCCAAATTCAAAGAGCGAAAATACTTCCAACACACCCTTAGTCAGCTGTTACATAATCTAAATCATCTGACTCACACATATTTGTACTCACTTTTCCACTTTTCCCAGCGTGGTTGCATTTGGGACATTCCCAGCAGTTGGGGAGTTCATCGTTCACCACTCCTGAGGCGTCGTTCACCTGATAAACCAACACGAAGAGTTCAACAACAACAACAGGCTTTAACGGCATCGCTTGTGCAGTTGTTTTTTTTAAACACAGACAAGACAAGGGAAGTGAAAGTGACTGTTGTGACGTGTTTGGTTAGGCAGGTCTGCACAGTTTAACCACAGTCTCAGCTGACATGTAGCAGAGGAGGAAAATAGCGTTGAAGGCTCCTGCTTGAGGAGCTTAAAAACACACTTCTTAATGTATTGTCTACATTTTTATGAACAAAACTGAAAGAAAAGCATAATACCTTATATGTTGCTGGCTGAAAAACAACAGAGAGTGCTTGTCTGAAAAACTGGTTTGACCAAGCCTGTACTCGCAGCAACCTGTTGTGCTTTTGACACAATTACAAACAGGGTGTGTGCTGCTTTGCATTTTGTTCTTCCTTTACCTTGCAAAATGCTTTTAGCAAAGCAACTAGTAAGCTCCAATATCTCAAATCCATTGGAGGCAACAAAAAACTTCAGTTAACCCTGATCCCTTCTTTTCCTGAGCATGTGGCGGGAATAAATTCCTCAAACAGGATGGTGTCATGCTTGAGCCATAAAAACCCCTGAATCACATAATAACATAATGAGTTTGTGTTATATAAACAACACCACATCCAGTTATCTTCAGTGAACAAAGTCCAAACGTGTGAGTCACTCAAAATATATTACGAGGAACTGGGATTCCTGGCACACTACTTCTACAGAAATGAGTCACCCAGCGGATGACTCGACTAAGGTGGAGTTGTTCAACAGTTCCCAGCCCGCCCCTGTGTACCTTGAGACAGTTGGGATGGACGATCTCGTTGCAGATAGAGCACTCCATGAGCATGAAGTTAAACTTGTCCTCTTCTTCCTCCAGTGTGTCCTCTTTCCCTGCCTCTTTACACACAACACACACCGCCGTGTGGGGCAGGACCGGCTGCATGGATTGAGAGAAAAAAAATCAAGAACACGCAGGAATCAATATATTTAACTCAAACCATTTTATATAGACTTTTGTTTACTTTAAATGTTGTGTTTTTGTTCATTTTTAGTGAAATATCATGTATGTGCATATTCAACATCCATTAAGTGCAAATGCTTGTTTTGTGCACTTTTATTACAGTTGTGCTTACTTGAATGTAACTCTTTTGCCAAAAAAGAGACAAAATTAACTTTTTCCCCAAAAAGAATTTCTATAGACATTAGGATGATATTGTTATCGTGACAGCCCTATTACAGAGCTGTTATAAAATATAAAAGTAGTTGTATTCATGAAAAATATGAATGTTAATTCTCAAAACACAAGTGCTACCAACTAACTTACCGCAATGCACTGTCTCATAATGCAAGACTGCTTCATGCGGCCCGGCCCTCCAAACTTCTTCATGTCCTTGCAGAAGTGACACTCTCCACACTCGGTCCGGAGGCACGCTTCGCACTTCCGGCATCGTGTCCTCCTGCGTCTGGCTCCGGATGAGCTGCGGTTGGACGGCAGCTTAACAGCCGACGACGTCCCCACCTTGGGCTTCGGCCGGTTTGCCGCCCTTTGCTGGAAGACAAACAGATAAGTGTTAACACGAAGGCCACGGAATTCATAGATCTTCTATGAACCTGGAAACAACAAATGTTTTTCAGACACTGTGACAAGGTTGTTTAAGATAAAAGGTGAAACATACTTTATATTAGTCACCTCTCTGTACTGAGCTGCAGCAGCTGAACTTCAGAACAGATATAAAAAAATAATGCACAATATGTTGCATCAACAGGATATAGTGGATTAATTTGTTTGTTTTAATTATAACAGATTGTTCCTGCTGCTTTTTGACAGTCTTACTGTAAAAGCATAACAGGTTAGACATATGCTGACATTTAAGCGAAGCAAGTGCAATCTGTAAGGCTCCAATAAATGATTACTTTCATTACTTTATTGCTCTGTTGGTTATATATACATTGATTAATTTGGCTTTTGTCCAAAGCTTTGTCCAAATGAGATTACTCTTTTGATAATCATTTCCTGTTTTTATTATTTTATTGCAGGTATTTACATTGTAGTTATCAGCTTATTCACTTTTCAATCATCCTGCCCAGTTTTACATTTTTAGTGTGTATAACCCAAAACAATGTAGATAAGGAAGAGGGTAATACATTGTTGTCTAATATATAATAATGTAAAACAATGTAAAATCTGGGTACTTTTGCAGACTGGAGAAAAATCGGTTTTCATTTGAGCTTAAAGAAATTACTATATCAGCCACCATATCGTTTATCAATTAATTTCCCCACTATAAAATCAGTATCAATATCGGTCTCAAAAATCCTGCATCTGTCAGACTCTAGTACTTTTTGCTGGATCAACAGTCTTAAACTCAAAAATGTTCAATTTACAGTTTATAAGCAGGAGAATAGCAGCAACTCTTCACATTTAAGAAGCTGAAACCAAATTTTGGTTTATGGACAAATCAAATAACTGACAAATTGTTTCAGCGCTACATTTGAGAATCTGAAACAGTATCAAATAAAATGATCACAGCTCAGACTTTTCTGGTAGATTACATACTCTGTGTGGTTTATGAAAGTAAATGAAATATATGGTAACATGGCAAACACATCTTACACTGTGAGGGAACAGACTCTGCACACAAACACACACACACATATAGAGCTTTGAATATATGATCCTAATTTCACGTTTGTGAATTTCTCACATTTATTTATAGTCTCTTCCCTGTTGCCAAGGCAGAACTGTAAAGCGCTATGAAAATAAGACAAATCATGGACCATTACAGCGATTCTCATTCTAGCAGCAGAGGTTACCTTGGAAACACGTTTGCCTTGCTGGTGGCAACAGTTTGAATAAAGGACCGGCAGAGATGGATAAAAATAAGCTCACAGGAGGAGGTTATGATTGAGTGTGAGGCTGAGAGCACTTTCTCTGATGCCATTTATTCTCATTCTATTACTGATTAGCAGCACTGAACGTATAGCATTTTAGCTCGAGCTGCGCTGAAGAGTTCCAAGCTTCAGTCATAATGATGACATTCAAATTGTGTTAATCAACATTTAAATACTGTTGTGCAGCTTTTTCTTATTTTTGCATGTCCTTTAATTCTGTTTAAACCTGCTGTTTCTATGCAGTTGCACATAAAGATTAGTCAATGCTTAGTATTTGATGGTTGAATACTTTTCTATTACTTTTATATTGAATTTAAGATTAGAAAAATGAGAAAAAGTAAAGTTGATGTAAATACAATAGAATTAATAATTTACCAGCTGTTTATATTAACTTTGATTGTATTCTTTAGTCAAGACTCAGGATTATTTAATGAATAATTACACTAGTGATTGTTGAGAATCAAGTATTTTTTCAAAGAGTATATTGAATTTAAGCATACTTCCTAATCTTGATAACATAACAATTTAAATTAATTTTACATTTTAAAACTTTCAAGACTAAATACGAACCAGGCAACAAAGAAAACTAATTTAATGCACTTTTTGACTTAATTTAATTTGGTCAAAGATTTTTTATATATTTTTAGAGTGATGGCGTCAGACATTCAAAGCTCCATTCGAAAAACCAGAGTATAAGCTTCAAATGTAAAAATAATAATTGCATGTCTAATTTTAGCACATTTCCATTTAATTTTCTGATAGCAATACTCAAGTGCTATGAATGTGTCAAACAGGTTAAACATGATGGAAACACAACAAGATATTCCAGACAAACAACAATCTAGACAAATGCTTTCAGATTACCTCAACAGACCATCCCTGAATCTGTTGACTGTGACAAATTACCAGCTCAGCAGATCACTAATGCTGTCCTGATTTTTTACTTTCCCTCAGGACGACTTTGAAAAGATGTTTTATTGAAATCTACATCTGTGTTTTTCAAAAAACGGTATGTTTTCCCAGCACAATACCTTGTGTTTTGCCTGCTGTTATTGGTGGGGAATTAAGTCGAGATAGGAAATAATCCATTTGACAGCTTTCCATAAATCTATCTGACTACTGTGGAAATATGGGAGGGAGACATCAAAGGAAGGGCTGCTGTTGCTGATGCTGCAGGCTGGCTGTGACTGTCAACATCACACAGTGTTTTTTTACTTCAGCAGCCTCATTATTTTCTCTGACCTTGTCTGACACTACTGTTTATAATATCATATCTAAAGGCCCATAACAAAGCAGATTTTGGACTTCTTCTTCCATTCAACATCTTGGATCTCAACCTTGCTACTTTACTCTGATAACAATATACAAGTCGTATAAAATTGTGGCTACAAACATATCAGAACACTCTGCAGAGCATGGTCCTTAAACAACTATCAGCTGACCCGTCTTTACTGTAACTCTGTGCAGTAATATGTCAGGAATTTGGGATTGGTCCCTGAGGTCTGTGAACAAAAACATGGCCTATATTCTGAGTGCAGTCTTCTGACTCAGCTTCAGTGTGGATTTCAGAGAGAGGAAGTCACACGGCTAGTCATTTGTTGCTCATGTACATTGGTCCTCAACACAAATTAAAGTGTGTGCTTCTGTCTTCCAGCAACAGAGGAGGTCCTTCTATGATGAACTAACTGTTCAGTGGGTGTTGTAGGTGTAAACATTGTGTAAGCACAAGTACTTGGCTGTTATGTCAGCAGCTCTCATATTTCTCCTGAGTTGTGCAGGCCAAGTGTTTAATGGAGAATTGTGCAATATCCTATAAGCCCTGTTAGAAAGCACTATAAATGCACTTCTGACCACAAATGAAACTTGTGAAACAACATATTGTAACGTCTGAGAATAACCACCAGTGCTGTATGTTCCTCCTCCTGGTGCAAAACAAGTGGACAAAAACACTGTTGAAATCTAACAAGGCATTGTTTTGCAGAGGTTTTGAGGGGTCACTGGACCCCAGTTTGGACTATGTAACAACAGAAGTAGAGCCTCTTCATTGTTCCCTTAACCCCATCCCCCTCCTTGGTCCCTGCCTAGACAACATATTGCTTAAAGCTTTCTTAAAGGCACAGAGTGAATAGGGCAAGTTAAGGAAGTGTGAGGAAATTAATCACAAGTATGTAATTTCCTAACAGGACATGTGGGAGGTTAACGTACATGTGGAAATCACAGCTTTTAGCGGGATGAAGTTGAAAAAGTCTCACTTACAGCTAATAGAGAGGGTCCATGACGTTCTGGTCATGGCTACTAATTCATAACACAACAGGGTGAAACTAAGAGGTACTCAGTCCAAAAGGGGTCAGTTATGGCTAACATGATAGATCATGGGTCTCAAACTTGCAGCCCGCAGGCCAATTGACGATATTTTTGGCCCCCACCTTTATATGAAAGTTTAATGTGAGTTTTCTATGAATGGAACTTTACCATGTTGTGTGTGGAAGGTCCCTTTAATTATTTTTTTGGGTCATTTTGTGTATTTTTTAAATAATTGTGTGTCTTTTTTGGTAATTGTGTATTTTTTTTGGTCATTTTGTGTCTTTTTTGGTAATTTTGTTTCTTTTGGAAGTAATTCAGTTTTTTTTCTGTCATTTTAAAGTAATTTAGTGTCTTTTTTTGGTCATTTTGTGTCTTTTTATAGTAATTTTGTCTTTTTTTGTCAGCTTGTGTCTTTAAGTAATTTAGGTTTTTTTTTCTGTCATTTTGTGTCATTTTTTAGTAATTTTGTGTCTTTTTGGGGGTCATTTTGATACTGCTTCCAGCGGCCCCCAGGTAATTTGAGTTTGAGACCCCTGTGATAGATGGTGTCCAAGGAGGAGAGGACACGGTGTGTTTGAACACACAAGAGTATCTATTCTGATAAGCAGCCCGAGTCTATTTAACTCTGTGTACAGAACATTTAGCTAGCTTTTCACCTGTATAACAAGGTTAACTGAAGTAGGTTTAAAAGACGCCTTTCCTATTTTTTTTAACCCAACTGGATACAGAGAAGAAGAAGAAGAAGAAGAAGAAGAAGAGCGGGTTAGCGTTAACCTGAGAAGAAAAACACCACTCCGCTCTCACACTTACACACAATAAACGCTATCTTTCACACTCAAACACCTCGACAAAAACAAGCACACAAAGCGGTCACGTAATGAAACGTAGCAGCTCTGACCTGCTCAGACTCTGAATCATATTCCTCATCGTCTCCGCTCAATGACAAGGCCATGGCTCCTCTCTCTCATCGTTTGTGAACAGCAGAGAAAACTAACATGGCTGAACAAGCCTCCAGCTCAGCTCGGTCCCCCCCTCCCTCACATCGGGCAGCTGCTAGCAATGTTCAGTGTGCTGCGTTCAGGAGCTATGGGAAACCTCGGAGACACTAACTTCCTGATTACTTAACGCACTTACAGCATGGCAGTTGGCACAAAATCAGTAGACCGGAGGCAGATACCAGTACTTATACACGTTTTTTAAATATTTAAAATAATATAAAGCAGTAAAGTAAGCCAAATTTACAAATATTGGCGCAGTGTAGAGTCGTTAAATCTTTGGCAGTTATTGTAACGATTATTAACGTGCAACATGATTGCAACATCAATGCAACAGGAAATAAAGAGCAGCAGGCAACACAAGATGATTCACTCCTACACACGTCCGTCTTCACTTCTGCTGGTTTTTGTGCGATGTGTGAGTCATTGAGTGGCGGTACAGGTTGAATTCACGTCTTGGAAGTAGTTTACTTAGCATTATGTGTACTAGGTTTGGTGTCAGTACTGATTAACCCCTTATCTTAATAATATATTTAACATAAGGACTACAAAGGAAAAAAAATAATTTCAGAAATAACCACCATATCAAGAGTTTAACTTATCTCCTCTTGAATCGTTATCAGTTATGTAATTAATGTCATCTGAAAAAATATGCTTACTTTAGGAAAGTTACAGTGATTTGCATATTGTTTGCAACTAAAACAGAGCAAATGAGGAAATCTGTATGTGCTGCATCTCTCTCCTTCAAAATAAGTTCCGCTATCCACCTGATAGTGTGTGATACTTTAAATTGTATTTTATCTATCTATTCCATGTTGTCTTTTGAAATTGCATGGGTAGAATAAGGTGTTTTGGGGGGTCCGCAAGGGCCCCAATACATTGGAACAGAGAATAATGATAAGTCATTAGGAATAAAATTGAATGACCAAGACATGAAAACTTGGATATATGATAAAAAGCATGGTGTAGCTGGTGAAGGAACACATTTTCAGATCCTTTACTCAAGTAAAAATAAAAATACTCTAATACTAAACAGTACTACCTGCACAACTAAGTAATAATAGGCCACTGAACAGGGAAAATACTCCTTAATACAAAAATCGAATTCTCCTATACATCTGTAGATACAGTAAAGCACATACACATCCATACACAGCATTATGTGTGTTCTAATATCCAGACTACCATACTATTTAAAATGCCATTAAAAAAATATTTAGTACACCCCAATACATAGTATATCAAATTCAGCATGCCAAAAATATCAGGATGTCCTTAATACATTTTGCAGTGTACAAGCCAGCATGCTTTTCTGGCTATTGTGACAGTCCTTTGCACAACATATGTATGAGTAAGAGGGTGAAAGTTTAAGGCGCAATGCAGTGATGAAGTAGTATGTCCCAATCATATGCATGCTGCATGCAACAGTGTGTGCTTTGCTAGGGAAGCTGCAGTATACTAAAAGCAAGAAAAAAAAGTATGTGATTTGAAATGCTTCTGTTTTTAGCCTGCGTTTCTTTATTCCATTCATCAACTCCCCATTTCTGATTCTGTCCCTGAGATGTTTTGTGCTTGTCCGCCCTCAGGTGGTGGAGGACTGCTATGATGCTCTAAAAAAGGAATCGCTTTTCCTGTTGACTCATTTCACAATAGCAGAAGAAGTGGTTAGAGTGTGAAGTGACAGAGTGAGGCCTGCTAAACCTCTTCCTTAAATAAATGAATATATAATATAAAACAACTTTCAAGTAATGAAAGGCAGTTCATACTTCCTCCTGTGCTGCTGCAGCAGTATTACAACAGTAATAAACCTTTTAGTGTTAATGTGTTTTCATTTTCATTTAATTGAGTTTATCTTTACTATTATCAAATAAATCACTTCAACAGTTCATATGAATAAGCAATTAACATTGAACATCTCTCTGTGGTTGTTGTCATTTCGTGTCTCATTTTGATCATTTTGTTTGGGTCTTTTTAATTTTTGCACACTACTTTTTTGTAATCACCTTGATTCTCTAGATGCTGGGTGTCTCTGTTTGTTTTCCTCCTTTTCATTGTTATTGTGACTCACTGTGTCTCTCTGTAGCTATTTTGTATCTCTTTGTAGTTGTTTTGGTCTCTTTAAAGACTTTCTATGTATGTTTGTGGTGGTTTATGTTTCTTTGTGGTCATTTTGAGCCTTGCATGGCTGGTAGGTCTACATGTCTCTTTAGTGACATTTTGTAGGTGAAGGCCAGGGGGCAGGCACTGACACTTTGGGACTCTGACCCTGTGCCCTTTTGGCCCATTCAGCAATCCATCCAAGCCTACAGAAGAATTTAAGATTAAGATTTCCTTTATTACTCCCACAACGAGGACATTTCAAGTATTACAGCAGCAAAATGGATAGCAAAAAACAATACATAGCAAACAACAGTATAGAATAGTAATATAAGAGGTATTAGCAAATAAACAAGTAAAACTATAAAGTATTAACAATTGATAATATAAACAAGTAGAAACATAAGAAGTATTAACAATTCAAAACAAAAATAGAATGAAATAAAAAAAATGTATGACGTTTTTTATAAAGTTTTTTATTTTGTAGTATTCTTACAATGGACTTCTTAAAAGCTACAGGGATAGCTTTGATAACTAAAGAATATTGTCTGCATGGGCAATCCAAATAAAATAAAAAATAAACATAAAATGTTAATCCATTGAATTTACTAAAGCCCAAACGCATTTTCCATGCCGTCACACTGTTAACATAATCGCCTAAGTCATTTTTGTCAAAATTGTTTTTTTTTGCCTAAATCATCTCCTCATCGCCTACATCCTCAGTTGATCAGATCATGTGATTTTAAGATAATGGCCTATGTCAAGTGTGTGACTTAAGCGGATTTATTATGCCTAAGTCAAAATAAAATGTGACTTAGGCAATTTTTTGAACATGCCTTTGTGACTTAAGCAAGATATGGTAACACTTTATTTTGAAGGTGTCTACATAAGTGTGACATGAGTGTGTCATAAACATGACATGGGATGTGTCATGAACATTAATGACACTTTGAAGTAACATTAATGCTCATGATACTTGTCATGTCATGTTTCTGACAGGCTTGTGTGACTCTTATGTAGACACCTTCAAAATAAAGTGTTACCATATCTTGCTTAAGTCATAAAGGCATGTTCAAAAATTGCCTAAGTCATTTATTTCTCTTAAACTACATCATTTACACACAGTGTTATTACTATGCCAATAACCATCCTTTGTTACATTCTTTTTGAGAGAAATGATCAATAAATGTCACATGTTACACTTTTGGTGAAGTTGTTTGTGTTTCCTGCAAAACTTGAAAAAAATTAGTTAGAGGGTTATTTTAACAGGGTGACGATGTATTAAAGTGTTGAGACAGGCTACTCGTAAAAAAAACAACAGAAAACCCGCTTCATGACGAACTACCGGCACAAGGAGGCGGACTGCTGCAGCGCCTGCTGCGAGGAGCATAGGATTGTGGGTATCTTGTGTTTCCTGATAGACTCTGACAGTCGCTCAGCTGTTGCAGGAAAGTTTTGACATAGTTTTATAGCCTTCTGTATCTAGTGTTTATTAGATGTTGTATCTCTTCGGCAGCGAATTCCCTGCGAGTGCTTTTTATCTGTCTTCTTCATCGAGTGCCAGCCGCTAAATATACTCGGGTTTTATCTTCCTATATATTTATTTTTTAAAAAGTAAAGCTACTGGTACAGTAACTTGGAGCGACTTTCGGAATGAGTTTGAACGAGCACTCGATGCAGGCTCTGTCGTGGAGAAAACTTTACTTGAGTCGAGCCAAGTTAAAAGCCACCAGCCGCACTTCAGCTCTATTGTCCGGATTCGCGATGGTAAGTTTAATTTTTGTGGTTCCTGCTAACACAGTTTTTGCTGCATGACTGCAACCTCAATTCAGGTCAACAGCACAAACCCCAGATATACATGTGACGCAGATGATTGTTTTCACGGGCTGTGGCGGACTTGACACCTCGCAGGCCTAACGACTGCTGCTGTGCGTTAATATTTACCATTAATGACCCTTTGATTTCCGCAAGGACAGTGTAATAAACTTGAAAACAAGAAGGTCATATATGAAAAATAAACGGAACTCTTCGGTTTAGTCATGTGTGACTTTTCACAGATGTAGCTCGCGCTGCAACCGTGCATAATAACGGATCAAGAGCAACAAACAGTTCATGTAAACTTCAGAGGTTTTGCACACACACCCTTAATCCCGGGTTAATCTCTCGCTATAAAAAAAAATAGACCGCAGAGATGCAGTGATGAAGCATCCACACCGTTTCCGTTTTTAGTTTGATTATAGTACAATTCAAGGGAATAAAATGCACGAGACAAGCAAAAGAACTAGGCATACACTGCAACAATCAATTAACACCAGTTTTATCAAGTTAAATACAAAGTGTTGACAAATATCCATATTTATTTCTAAAATGTAGTATTAGACAACATGAATTGGTTCTATAAACTTTAAAGAACTACAGTCAACTCTTTACAGTGACAGAAATGTATGAAAAAGTCTTCACTTTTGGTTTTTATGCATTCTAGATAATGCATATGCATATAATTAATGCACAAATATGTAGCCTGTGTAAGCAAAGCAGTTACAGTAATGCAGCTGTCCTGCTTTTATTATAATTCAGCACCGGTGGAAGAAGTAGGCGAATTGGATCCTTTACTTCACTAATAGTACTAATACCACACTGTAAAAGTACTAATAGAAGTCAAGTAAAACAAGTAAGAGTCCTGCATTCAAAACATACTTCAGTAAAAGTATGTAAGTAAACAAAGTGCCTAAAGCAAAAAAAGCAACAACAAAAAAAAGTCTTTGTGCAGTAAAATGTTTCCTGTCAGTATAAAGAGACAACCCATGCACTACAAAATATAAGAAAAATCATCAAGCAAAGAAAGAAATATTGAAAAGCTTTTTTAAGGTCGACATGTTTCAACCATTGTAGGTCCTTATCAGAGCTTTAAACAAACAGACATCATAGGTGTGCCCTCACCTTTATAGTAACAACAGCCAATGGGAGGCAATCACATGTGGAAGAAGTAGCAAATAATAAAAACAACGAAATGACATGAGATGAGATTTCACAGAAAGATTAAATAAATAAATAAATTACATAAAAAATGGGAGATAAGAAGTCACAACGAAATCACATAAGGTTTTGATAATTGCTGGGAGAAAATGGGTAAGCCTACACAGAGAGTAAAACACTTTTTGCAACGTCTATATCCCCATTGAGACCAGGATACTTTTATTCATCCTGGTCTTTGGATCTAAATAGCTTCCCCGTCAGTGTTTTCTATTAGATATGGTGTTTTTTGCAGTTTACTGCTGTAGATGTTTAAGGTTGTGCTCATATTAACTCCTTTATACACCTTTGGGTAGTTTAATCTACAGCAATGCATCATATTCTTTAAGATCCTCATATGTTGGTAGTGTAGCTGAGAATCAAGTATCCCTTAAATAACTTTTCATTAGTCCTGTGTTGTGACGATGCATTTTTCCAGCTGATCCAAGAGAGCTTTTAGAGAGTTTATTTAGCTTAAGAAGTAGGAGAACCTTCTCCGCCCATAAAGGAAAACTTCGTTCCTCAGTTTATGACAGTATCCAATATATAGTAGTTTAAACTTTTGACAACCTGGTGCTATTTGAAAAAGATTTAGCAGAACCACATCTTCCATTTTTTCTTACATTTACTTTGATTAATAAACAACACAGCTGTATCTTGGAGATACCAAGAGGTAGAAAGCAAGCAACAATTTAAGTTGTCTTTGTTGGACTTTTTAATGCACAAACATGTACAGTGTTTCAAATATGACAGCCCTATTTTGTGTTATTTACTTATGCAGTTTGGTTGTATATGTTGATATTCAATTACCAAGTGTAGAAGAGACCCTTTTCTTATTATGGTTTTCCCAGGTTGCCATGGTGGAGGTACAGCTGGAGAACGATCATGATTATCCTCCAGGGCTGCTGATAGCCTTCAGCGCCTGCACCACCGTTCTGGTTGCAGTGCACCTCTTCGCCCTCATGATCAGCACCTGCATCCTCCCCAATCTCGAGGCGGTCAGCAATGTCCACAACCTCAACTCCGTCAACGAGTCGCCCCACGAGCGCATGCACCGGCACATAGAATTGGCCTGGGCGTTCTCCACAGTCATTGGCACCCTCCTCTTCCTGACAGAGGTGATGCTCCTGTGTTGGGTGAAGTTCTTACCCCTCAGAAGCCGCGAGAACAACGGTACCATAAGTTCCGGTGAGGCCGCAGCCATCGCTTCCACCTGCATCATGGTGCCGTTCGGAATTGTTTTTATCGTGTTCGCAGTCCACTTTTACCGCACACTCGTCAGTCACAAAACGGACCGGCAGATCCGAGAGCTGGAACAGGTCATTCAGCTCCAGAACCAGCTGGACCACCGGGCTGAGAATGATGACCTGAAGGCCGCAATCCATTATCCTTGATTACATCCAGTTAGCACACAACAGCAGCGAACATTCAACGCTGCCTTTTATTGTGAAATTTCTTACAAAAGCTTTATTTTTTATGTTTTTGAACTGTGCTCAGATGCTTCTTTTTTGGAATTGCAAGCTTTACCTGTTGTAGGTTTTAACTCAGTCCACTTTTTGGATAATGTCCACACATTATACACTTATAAATTAGGAAAATTGTTTAACCTTTAAGTTAAAGGTTAATCTTTTGCTCTCAGGCACTTCCGTTTCAGCGGCTTGTATCACGACATATCAAATCATATTGTGCTGTTACATTTTTCGGGGTTAAAGCCACTTAAAGACTTTACACATGCACTTGAGTGTACTATCATAAGACTTGGAGTGTTACCGATTTGTTCAGAGTTCTTGTAAAATAAAAACAGCCAGCTACAAATTACAACACAGATTTACTTCACAAGAATCGTAAATATGTGGTTGTGTAGTTGGGAACAGGATATTGTTTCACCAACATGAGGAAATTCTGTTTCAAATTGGTAGGTCGAAGATCCAAATCAGATCCAAACAATGACTAAATTAAAGGTGCACTTCCTTGGTTGAATATGGCCAGAACTTCTTGTCCATATTCGTCAAGACAAGTCAATTTTATTTATATAGCCCAGAATCACAAATCCCAGATTTGCCTCAAAGGGCTTTACCCTCTGTCCCTTGGCCCGTGTAAATTAAGTTTGTGGTGAAGCCTGTTCAGCAAACTGTGGTGCTGCACTGTCTTCATTTGTCTGCATGTGTAGCTTAATGGCTTAAGCGGTTAATTCTGTGCAGTTGATGGCACATTGTATTATTCACCACCACTGCAGCATCTGCCCGGGGCCTTAAAAGGGAAAGTTGCAACCTGTTATGAGGATGTACAATAAGTGTTGATGGTAAATGTAGAAGTTTGAAGCAATAAATACCCCAGTGCGTGCTATATTGACAGAGAAAGTTAAGTTTGCAATGTTTTACTTGACAGTCACGTATAGTTGGAGGCAAGAAAGAACTGTAGGCTACTTGAGATTGGATTTTTTGTTTGTTTTTACTGGCTGTTTTGGACTACATGTTTTTATTTCATTAACTGCATAGGTGCAATTCATAACCCTCGGCTACACTGTGTTTTAGCTTGCACGCAATGCATCCTGGTACACGTAGGCACTGCTGGCACAGCTCCACAAGCAGGTAAACTCCGCTTTTCAGATCAATATAGCGCACACACTGAGGAATTTATTGCTTTAATCAACTACAATTATCATCAACCATGATTGGACATGCGCATAAATGGTCGCAAATGTTCCCTTTAATAGTGACCCGTGGTGGTTTGTATTGATTTGTACTGTTCTCACATTTGCCTTACTTTAAAATGCTTGTTAGAAGCATAACCAAGACTTTATTACAGTATCAAGGTGTGAATTGTCTAACTGAAATATCATATTAATAACTTTTAACATGTTTTAAATCGAACAAGTTGCATATTTTAAAAACTTTTACAAGATCTGAGTGCATGGACTCACTGGACTGAACAGTTGCTTGTCAGAACTTTTTTATTTTCTCTTAGTTATCTGGCTCCTTTCCTTTCCCCATGGCTACATTTTTCAGTGTTCTGAACAATTAACAACTTTAGTATGCTATTATGATGAACTCCAAAATCTATATGCATAGGAAAATGAATAGTTGAGCAAAAGATTGTGGTGGTTTTTCAAAAAACAAATAGAATATATCAGCACGTTAGTATTTCTGTGCAATCTGAGGCAAAAGAACACACATAAATGCTTGTCAGCTAGTGCTGTTAACCAAAGTGTGTTATATTTCTAGCAAGGGTTCAGTGACAACCAAAACAAGTGATTAAGGGCTGTATTTTGAACCTCACAGCAGAGTCTGTGTTCCTTTTGTAAAATGAGTCTAAAAAATTGGGAAATTTTTCAATTTCATGTTGCTTTTACAAATATACTGTAATCCAATGGTTACCGGCTTTAAAGAAGTATTGTTGAATGCATTATTATAAAGCATGCACGTATTAGACATGTCTTATTTAAGTTTGTATGTAGTTTTGTACTTTTCATAGTTTACAAGTTTGAGCGTGTTCACACATTGTTTAGGGTACAATAGGGTACTGTTTCAGTGTGAAAATTAGGGTGTGTTCTTTTTGTCCTGTGGCACATTGTTGAATAGCTTTACTTGGGTTTGACCATTTTCTTTACTTTTCTTTATCCATATTTACTGTAACATCCATATAAAAGCTGTCAAATGTTCGAGCTCAAATGAGGAAATGTGCACATATTTAGAGCTGGACAACAATTTATCTGTAACAGTTCTCTCATGTGATGGTGTTGTGACAAAATGATAATTTATCATGTCCCATACTTGTAACATACTGTAATTATATCAAAGCAATGCTGTGTTCATTATTGCAATAGCTGTTTTGTCCCCCTTACAATTGATTCATGAGTCATGTTAATGTGCAAGCTCCCAAAATTTGCATTCAAATTGTCCTGAACAGATGATAATATCTCTGATGTGCAGCAGAGAACAAAGAGCCATGAGGGGTTGGTTACTAATTTACAGACGGTTTTGGAAAAAGTTGTTACTCTTATTCAAAGCACTGTTGATGGTGTTTCTTAAGACTTTTCCCAGGAAAAGAAATTAAGACATTATTACATTATTTACATACAACCGTACACACTCTGATGGAACTGCCACATGTACTTTTTTAGAAACAGATCATTACAAACACAGGCATGTTTGGTTCATTTGTTGTGGTTTATTTATTTAACCTAGTGTATGCTGTATATAGAGAGGTTTTTGTGTCAATGCACAGCTTTAAAGTGATATTTGTTTTTCTAGTAAATACTATATTGTATGTTTTGCTTATGTGTGGTGTAAGAGAACTGGTTAGAGTCACCAGGATGTTGTTTTTTTTTTGCCGGTTTGACAATAAAACACATCTGAGATGATTTGTGATTTTCATTTTTCATTTTTAAACATTTGCATGTATAAAAATGCCAGGAAAAACAAACAAGTAAGCACTTTAAATGTATCATATCAAAATGTATTTTAAACAATGTTGTCAAATGGAAAACCACACAGGAAATGTGTCCGGATATGTCAGTCAGAGATATGAGTACAGCACCGTACCAATTTCCTTCTGGCCTTCAGGAGAGTTTTCTTCTCACAAAAGAATTGTGACATTTTATCTAGTTTTAGCAAGTGATTTCACAGTAATAATAATAATGTGCATAGGTAACATGAGTTGGGCCCAGCAAAGTTTCTGTAGCTTGGTACCTGAATATACTGTATGTGATGGCAGATGACCAGAGTTTCTCAATCAGGACTTCGTAGGTCTGCTTTGCACCCAACAAAGATGATGGGCACCCCTTCACAGAAATGCTGGTCTTCAGGGAGCCTCTAAAAAAGTAGATGAACACAGTTACATTGTGGTATTACTGCACAAACTGCAAAATGATTGAGAGGTCATCCCAGTCAGATTTTGAGAAACAAAAAAGGAGATATTTCTCTCATTTCAGGACTTAAAGGGATAGTTTTGATATTTTGATGGGGTTGTTTAAGGTAACCAGAAAATTTCCTCTGGGGAAATTTTGAAAGGGCCACGGGGGCTACTGCCGGTGTGTGTACACTATGATGAGATTCTTCAAACTATGCCCTTTAACCTCAAAATGTGTGTGTGTGTGTGTGTGTGTGTGTGTGTGTGTGTGTGAGAGAGAGAAACATGTATGTGGAGGAGTGTGTGCGCATACGCGCGAATTTGTGTGTGTGTGTAATTAAAATCACATAAAGTTAACTGTGTGTGTGTGTGTGTAGCGAAAATCGCATAAAGTTACCTGTGTGTGTAATTAAAACCACAAAGTTACCTGTGTGTGCGTGTTTGAAGCAGGTGTATGCACGTGTGAGGAGTGTGCGCACTTACGCGCATGTGTGTGTGTGTGTGTGTGTGTGTGTATCTGTAACTGTAATCACGTCAAAGATCAAAGGCAATCAGATCAAAGCAATCAACAGAATTAACTGATACCACCTGTTAAAAGTCCGAAAGAGTGACAGCAGCCAGAGGGGGACTGGAATTTCTGGCCTTGAACAGAAAGCATTTTTGGCAAAACCATAATACCTATCATTGATCCGACTTCACTTTGAGCGTCCTGAGTTCTTCCTGAACGTCTACATATGTTTGTTTTTTTTTCAGAAAAATGAAAAAATAGCTTTGTTAGAGCGATCTAAAAAAACTGTTCCATATCCCTTTTTCAAATATCTCCCTGCATTTTTAATATGGGACCCAATGAGGCTGTTGGTGGTGTTGGTGCCGCATCTGTGCGTCGTACGCCCAAACTATAACTCTGACAGCTTTACCAGAGGATTGTGAGTGAGAAGACAAATTTTCCTACGTTTCTATGTATAAATTATTTCTGTAGAGTGAAATTTGCGGCCTGGAGCGCAGTTTTAAAATTTATTTTTTGACAGTTTTACCTCTCCCTCTACACTCTGAGCGATGACATCACACACTCTGACACGAACATTCTGTGCAATACACACCCATTATAATCTCAGAATTTCTCTTAAAATGATCATGGTCATTGAACAGGGATAGATAAAAAACTATATGACCTATCGAAACGTGGATTAATACACCGATACACAAGACTTGTGTCTACTGTTTAAAGTTTAAATGGAGTCCCTAGGTGAAATTAGTCGGCCGCGACTTATGTCGCGAAAAATTCGGATTCTGTAGAGAAAAGTAATAGCACACCGATCCCGATCAAACCGCACGTTTTGATATGTAATTTGTCCTGCAACTCTTTAGGTTGTAGGACTAGTAGCGGGACGAAATTGCGTCCGGAAGAGGAATAAGAAGAAAGGGACCAGTGCTCGGTGCGATTGCCCCGAGGCCCTAATTATCTATCATCAGTGTATGACTTGCACTAGATGGGAATCAGGCAGGAGTACAGAGAACAGAAGATGTTCTATGCTCCCTTCAAAGCCCCCAGACTCCAAAAACAGTAATTTTATCCTCAGCATGTATGAAAGTAAACAGGCCTGTCTCATGGCAAGGTAAAGCCGGGAAACTATTCCAAATATGGTGTACACTTACACTGCTTAGTTTCTGTGCCTGCTTGTCCAAACTGAGGGCATGCTGACTGCGATCTACTAATGCACTGACTATGGGCAAGAATTTTATGCATCCAAATGTCCCAAATTTTTGCCCCAAGACCTCATACAAAACCCACTTAAATTACTATTAAAGAAATAAATTGGAATAATTGAATGAATTTATGCCAACCCTGATATCCTCCTTAAAACACTGAATATATAACTTACTAATATCTTTATGAAGACATTATAAAGGCTTGAACAACACATTACACTGTAGCTGAATCAGCACCACGTTAACACCATGGTAGGAGAGAGGAGAGGGATGAGGGATAACATCAAAACCTGCATTTGACTTTTAAAGTGCACCACTATCAGTACGATCATTTGACTGCCAACTATTAAAATCAAACCAGAGCAATAACCCATATAGTGTTTATTATTATTTTCACTGTTCAAAGGGGGTAAAAAAGCATGTGATTGCATTCCTCTAATGCAGTTGAGGAATGACGTCACAACTTCCACAGGAATGAGCTATGGTGAATTTGGGTAATGTGGGACACTTTTTGCAATTTTGACTTTGTTATATTTTTCTAAATTTAAAAATATTTCATGTAATTTCAGTCACATGACATCCATGGTAGACCAATAGTAAAGGTTTTGATGACTATATTTACTTTAAGCAGGAAATAAACCAGCCAAACCTTAAGTGTCCCACATTACCAAGTGTCCCACATTACCTGAATCCACCCTACCTGTTCTTGAGTTCACCTTTGAGGTCAAAAACGCCAGTAAAGAATGAAACCTCACCTGAACTGTCATGGAGATGTTGCCGAAGACTGTTGCCCTCTATATCTTGTACATACAACTTTTTTTGTCAAATACACATGGGATATGTTCCTGAAAGAAAGGGATTTTTTGTTTTCCATTATAAACTTTTTTTTTTTCATGTTTACAATAAATTGGGTTCAAGCTAGAATTTATGTCTACTTTGAGACAGAAATGCAGAAAATACGACTGATCCAAGTGACAACTGTATCACTGAGCCATAGTGTGTTTCACTTACCTCTGGAAAGACTAAACTGTAAGCGGAGTTTTCCCACACCCCCTGACTCCAACAATAACAACCTTGAATTCCTCTGGCTGGCGGATGTTTCCTCTGTTTCCTCCTCATCCTTTCTGGGTCATGTTTTGTGAAAAGACAGACAAGAAAGGATGCTTGCAGTGACTGCAGGTCCTGGCAGTGTATACTATATAGAGATAACCCAGAGATAAACAGAAACTGTGACTGCAGTAGAAGCGAGAAGCTAAATGTACAAGTCTTTGTGAACCAGTTTGTAGGCATGAACAGATAAAAAGGGTTTGGAAATGCTTTCTGGGAAACCCACCTATGAATAGTACAGGCTTCGCTTAATGTACTGCTCCACTCTCTGTCTGGATATCTCAAGCATTAAAAGTGCCTCAATAACAGCTTTTATTACTTATAACGCAGAATGTTAAATATTTAATATCTACTGAAGCAGGAAGAACAAAATATTTGCTATTTTCTTCTGAATCAATGCGATAAGTATCTCAGAATTCTGAGATAAGCTTTAATGGAAAAAATATGTGATTGTTTTTGTTTATTTGTTTGTTTTTCAAATAAATATGATAATAACTTCCTTAATTCAGGGAAACGTTTTGTTATTCTTATTCCCCTCTTTTTTTCTGAATCAATGACATAATTTTGTCAGAATTCTGGAAAAAGTTTTAATGGATAAAAATTCAGCTTGTTTTTCTAAATTGACAATGATTTGATACATTCAGAAAAACTCACATAATTATATTATCTCACACAGGACAAAAAAATGATATAATATATATGCCACATACTCATTTTTAAAAATATATATTGATCATATAGGCCTATTATATTTTCTTATTATGCTTGATTATATTCATTATGCATATGTACTCATCTATATATAGAAATATGATTTAAATATACTGTGCCTAGGAAACTATAATTTTTTTAAATTTTATTCAAAACGCATACACTTTTAAAGGATGTATTTTATTTTGTTGTATTTGTAAGGGATCGCATACATTGCCATTGAATCTGTTTGAACAAAACGTAATTTGATAACTACTGAATAAAGAAGTACCTCGTTTTCTTCAGAGCTTTCACTTTTTATTTTCGAGTTATCCTCATCCTTTCGTTGATGTGTCTCGTGAAGGTGCAAAGAAAAACACCTGTCACCTGTTTACCCACCTTCCTCCAACTTCTTTTGTTCTTCCGCCTCACCGGAGGATCTACATTCCGTCTCTGCCTCTTGGCGGATGGATCCATTGTCTAACCTGGACGACGAGAGAATTGTGAAAAACAACAAAAATCACAACAGCTTTTCCACAATGTTGCTCCACCAAAGGATAACACTTTGGTACAGGTAAGCGAGATTCGACTGCTTTGTTTCACCTATTTTTTTTTAACTACTTTGTCATGTTTTATTCGACAATCTGTTATGTTTTAGAGAAGGTTACAGGTGATGCTCTCCATCACCTGTTGGGGCGTGTTAACCTCAAGTGGCGACCGCTAAGCTATATTTATCGTGCTACAAATGTCAGCATACGGCGTGTATTTTGTTTGTTTTTTCCAGTTTTTGACGAATGTAATGGAAAGCGAAAAACAAACTACTGAGAGAGAGACACCGCCTCAGCACTGGAGATGTTGCAAGTTGATTATTGATCCCGCTTTGACAAAAGGACTGTACAAAGTGTACCGTTTTGATGGACAACAGTTTAACATACCCGTGAGTATTTTAAATATTTGTTTATTGTTTGTTTTCGCCTGTCAACATGTTTTCCCGCTTTAATATTGCGCCAAACCTGCATATGTTTTCCATCACAATGATGGGTGTTGTTTACCTCAACAGGTTGAGGACTTAGGTCTGTTTCCTGTGGAGACAGTCAGAGATCCCCGTGTCTGCCGCCTGTGGAGCAAAAGCATCAAGACTGACTTTTTGATTTCTAAATTTAAGGTAATCTTCATAGCAGACATAATAATTACAATAACAATACTAGTAATAACATGATAATTCGTCACCCTGTTTAAGTAATTGCCGGACTCATTTTTTCAAATTTTGAAGGAAACACAAAAAACTTCACGAAAAGTGTAACATATGACATAAATTGATCATTACACTCAAAATGGATGTAACAAAGGATGGCTATTGGCATAGTAATAACACTGTGTGTAAATTATGTAACTTAAGAGAAATAAATGACTTAGGCCATTTTTTGAACATACCTTTGTGACTTAAGCAAGATATGGTAACACTTTATTTTGAAGGTGTCTACATAAGAGTCACACAAGCCCATCAGAAACATGACATGACAAGTATCATGAGCATTAATCTTACTTCAAAGTGTCATTAATGTTCATGACACATCCAATGTCATGTTTATGACACACTCATGTCACTCTTATGTAGACACCTTCAAAATAAAGTGTTACCATATCTTGCTTAAGTCACAAAGGCATGTTAAAAAAATTGCCTAAGTCACATTTTATTTTGACTTGGGCATAATAAATCCACTTAAGTCACACACTTGACATAGGCCATTATCTTAAAGGGGTAAAATCACATGATCTGATCAACTGAGAATTTAGGCAATTTACCATAGGTGGCCGGCGTCATGAGGAGATGATTTAGGCAAAAAAAACAATTTTGACAAAAAATGACTTATTTTAACAGTGGGACGAATTGTAATTTACATGTCATTTCAGGTTGATGAATGGTATGTTGGCCCAGTTCCTCCCAAAGAAGTGACATTCTCCAGGTTGAATGACAATGTGAGGGAGGCATTCTTGACAAATATGTGCAATAAATATGGAAACATCGAAGAAGTGGAAATATTCTACAATCCTAAAAACAAGAAGCATTTAGGGATTGCAAAGGTCGTCTTCGACACAGTGAGGGCTGCAAAAGAAGCTGTCCAGAACCTCCATCAGACGTCAGTGATGGGAAATATTATTCATGTGGAAATTGACCCTAAAGGTAACACTGATTTTAGGAATACCTCTCATTTGTATGAACTGAAAATAGAAAGAAGTAGCACCAGTTGCAACTTACTTATCTACTCTAGATTGAAAAAAAGCACTACTAGTGAGAAGAAAAATATGCATTTTTGATTAAATTTTATTGATTAATTGTGACATGCAACCTTCCTCAGGTGAAAACAGGGCGCGATATCTCCAGCTCCTCATACGTGGCCTTTATACTCCTTGGACGTTGCCAGTTGGCAGCAACGAGCAAGCTATTCAAAGCTTAATTGACAGTTTGCTGGTAAGTATTTTAAGCTGTTTATAATGTTAAAGTAATTGTATGTTCAATATTTGTAAACCAGCTATCAAATATGTTAGTATTTGTAAATCAGCTATCAAATATGTTATATGAAGTATACTAGTTCTCAGCTGTTACCTTGCTTTTTCTGTATTATCCATGTCTTACAGAGCAGCACAGCCACACAGCGACAGGTGATCATCTCCAGCCCCACCAGCATCGCCACACCCCTCTCTCTGGACACAGCCTATTCCAGTATTTGGCAGGATACACCTTGCAGCTTTGGGCTTACTCCACGTTCTCAGGGAACCCCCCGCACTCCTTGTTTGTCTGCGACTCCTCTCTCCCAGGACTCTTGCTACTCCAGTCTTCAGGCGACTCCGGTCCTCCAGGGGGAGCCCTCCACCTACAGTGTTCACAAAGCTTCAAGAAGAGAGCTTTGCCATCGAAAACCTGCTAGGTATCACAGAGGATCCTGTGAAGTTTCAGATGTCAACTTAATTTTGAAGCATTGCCCATCACACCCCCTTTCTACTCCTACACAAACTAGCAGCCAGAAGCTTGCACTGTGGGGTCACAATGCACAACTCTCTTCTCACAATAATACAGAACCTTCCTTTAACCTTGCCTCCCCCTGTCAGGAGTCCAGAGATGTGGTCACCGATACCTCTAGGACTTTACAACGGAACTCTTTCAGCATTTTGAGCATTAACTTCACCGCTGATCAGCAGAGAGCAGCATCCTTCCCACCTGATGACCACCCATGCATAACAGAGTTATCTCCAACTGCTGTTAACTGTTCGTCTAGCAGCCCCCAGCCAGAGTTAGAGAGTTTGGACTCCCGCATTGAAAGTTTGCTGACAAACAGCCAGAGAACTGACCCGTCATACTTTGATAGAAATACCTTGCAGGATGATGTGCACTCTCAGGACAGCCCAACTTCACCAGCCTGCGCTCATACCTCCCCTTTCTCAGATGATTCACTCGTTTGCAATCAGACTTCTCCTGCCTTCACAACCAGCCACGAGCACTCCTACAATAATCCAACATCACTCATTGAAAATGAGGATGATGAAACTACTCAAGCTGTTTTGTTTCTAACAAGAAACTCCCAGTCTCCTTCTGATTTCACACACTTTGAAAGGAGGGCTCATGAAAACAATGAAAAAGAGACAGAAAGGTTCCAGTCATTCTCATGTCCGAAGGTAATTCCTCTATATCTCTAAATACACTAGGACGACAATGAAAGTAGGAGTTATCATGTTTGTATATATGAAGGGTTGCATTTGATTTTCATGGTATAATAACAAAAGTGTACGGGCAAGTGTACAGGGTATGATAACTGTATAATATGTACCGCTGCAAACCTATATTTACACGTAAAAGTATATATGTTGTGCTGCATAATAGTCATTCAGATGTGTTTGTGTCTTATTCAGGAGCATCATGCAGCAATGGGGGATAATGAGAACTCAAACAACAGACAATCCAGAGTTTTGACACCTGCAAAACCGAACTTCTCTCTTCCTCCTCCTCCTGCCATTAAATCTGGCACCCTTCCACCAATCAACCCTTTCCCTTTCCCCATTCCTCCCTTCCCTCCATCTATTCCACCTGTCCCGCCTCGCCTGCCAAATGGCACCATCCCCATCCCACCTCCAGGTTGGATCCCCCCTCCTGGCCATCACGCCGGCGTCCGCATCCCTCCACCCCCTATTCCACCTCCTATTCCACCCCGTATTCCACCTCCTATTCCACCTCCTCCTTCTATTCCTCCTCCACCAGCTTTTCTTGGACCCCCTCCAGCTTTGATGGTGCCGCCTTCTCTTCCACCCCCAGTGCACACGTACCCCTTACCCATGGCGCCTGCAGGCCTTTTGAATAAGGGGAATCCTCCTCGACATGGCAGTGTACCGCTACCATTTCCTCGACCCCCCTGGCCCGCTCCACCTTTTCCCAGGTTTAACCCTTTTGTGCCACCACCAGACTACCCGCTTGTGCAGGAAAACCCTCACAAGGTCACAGTAGAAAAGGCTTTAGAAGTCATCATGGATGAACTGAAGTCAATCATTAAAAAAGATATTATGCGTAGAATGACTGAAGGGATCGCTTTCAAGGTATTTGAGGACTGGTGGGACTGCCAAGAGCAGAAAGCAAAGGTAAGATCTTTACCTTCCTTATCATGAAGTGGTCATTGAAATGACATGAATGATGGATGGATGTTGTGTCCTATTGGAGCAAGTAGGTTCATTGTTATCGTTTTATTCACAAGATGCAAGTTCCTCCGTTGAAAAGTGGAGCAGCAAGTGTTGAACAGAGGAAAAAACGTATAAATCCCTTCAGCCACATCAACGACAAGAGCAAAAAACCTCCGCTGCCGTCTTTCAGGGTAAACTACTATTGCTTACTGCAATATGAAACGCACTAGCATTTGACCTCTGAGAGATGCACAACTTAATTTAATGGAAAAAAATTTTGTTGTGCAGGTAAAAAGGAAAAGAGCCGATGATACTGCTGCATCAGAAGAGATAGAAAATGTGGCGTGTTCTACTAATGAAAGCTCTGGTCAGTCCTTATAATGCAATCAACCCATGATAATGAACTCATCGCCTATTCTAGACTGTACCTTGATCAGCTGTGTTGCTCTCTTTCCATGTAGATGTGAAACAGGGGGATGACAAAGTAACACCTGTGTCTGAGAGAGCCAAACGCAGACACGCAAGACCACATGAGCTTGACAGTGAAGATGATGGTGATGATGAAGGGAAAGAAGAAGCTAACACTCTTCAAGATGAAGAAATAGCATCAGACAAAGTGGAGGATGTTGTGCCAGTTTGTGATGATCCTCAAATCCTGGTAAATAGGGATTTTGCATGAGAAGTTAAATAAAAAAGCCTTTTTAAGATACTTGGTCTTCAGTTTATAATAGAAAACTTTGCTAACAAATTAATAAAGGAGGAAAAGCATTTTCTTGTTGAATAAAACAAAAGTTGTACATGTGCTCTTTGTTGGGATATGAAAAGTTGAAAATAGTTGATTTTCCTCATACAACTTTTCCAGAATCTATACAAAGTATTGAAATTATAAACTGTATGTGCTGAAAGTATGACACTCTTACTACATATTATATTGTGTGCTATAATTAGCGCAACAGAGAAAATGGTGATGGTGGTGATGGCAGCAGTCACTCTAAAGGAGAAGAGGCAGAGAAACAAGCGGAGAAACACGCAGAGGATGAAGATGCTGTCATCGTCCAAACTAGTGATGATGTGCAGTGTTTAGACAGCGGTATGTTAAAAGGTCTTACAGTTCAGCAACATTGACCACTCATGAATAATCCCATATCTGAATAAATCTTTTTGTTACTATTTCCAATTACAGAAACTTCTTCAGAGAGCAGCTCCTCAGAGGAAAGTGAGTATTCGTCAGACTTGGACTCCTCTGACTCGTTCTCCTCAGAAAGCTTTGAGGACTCGTTCTACTCTGACCTCAGTCCTGATGATGGAGACATGGAGGATGACAGCGGGGATCACAGGAGTGTCGAGTGTATCGTCATATCTTCAGACGAAGAATCGATGGAGCTTGAGCCCCCAGCCACTCCCGAAACCCCGCTTACCCCCGGTGCTCAGCTGGATCTGGGCCTGCAGGACTGGTTAGATCCATTTCATGGGGAGGAAATTGAGGAGAACCAGTACACAGTCTGTCAACAAGACACCTGTGACTTGGATGTTATGATGGAGCTCCAAACTAGTGAACAACAGGACCATCTACGACCCCTGTCACCTATAGGACTTCCAGGTTATATGCCAAGCATTTTATATAGCAGTACATGGAAATAGTTAAGGATATTTCAAATAATGTCTGATGTCAGATGAAAATTGTATGCTAAATTTACATTCAAAAAGTTTCCATTAGATCACACTTTTCTGGTCTTTAATTGGGATAAAATGAAAATGCATCACTCCTAAACATGCACGATTTTTATGTTTGTGTTTGGGCCATCCCCGCTGTTAAAATAGACAAGATGAAATTATGTTTTTTTTTCTTGTTATTTATCCGTACAGCAGTGCTGCCACACCTTGATGTAGAGATGGAGAGCCCTGAATGGACGGAAGAGTCACTTGTGAACATAGAAAACCTGAGGCCTCTCACTCCTACTGGCTGCTTGCTGGACAGTGACCCTGACCTTCTGATCAGAAGCAAACCCACATCCCCAGCAGCGGAGGAGGTGGAACGACCGCAAACACCAGGCAAGGGGATAGTGGCTGAACTAGAAAGCGAGGACTCTGAAGTCATCTCCCTCTCTCCAAAGGGCAGAGAGCTTCTTCTGGCTCCCTCTGATCCGCCGACCTTTTACCCATCATACCAGGATATGCCCAAAACTCCTGGTAGAGAGGATAGACATGGATGGACTCAGTCTAGCTCTGGGAGAGCTCCAGCAACACCAGGCAGAGAGACAATGTGCCCAACTCTCAGCAGCCCACCTCCTGTGCCGTGCCTGTCTAGCAATCCATATATCTCTGCCCCAAAGACTCCTGGAAGAGACATCATCCTTCCACGAAGAGCCATAGTCCACAGGAGGAAAACGCAAATGGTGACAACCTTACAACCCCTGTTTTATGATTCTCTCGGATGCTCCCCCGTCACAGTGTCCTCTTCTTGCAGCCTTTCTGAGACTTCATCAGACTCTGCTGATGGGAGGAGCACGTGTATCAGTTCAGGTGTGAGAGCAAAGCCCTTGCAGGGACTGGAGAATATGCCAGGGCTTCTGGATGAGGAGAACAGAAGAGAGACAGAGAAATCCTTATTTAGGAGAAAACATTTGAGGAGGCTAAAGAGGAGGTGGAGAAATCATCATTGGTGGAGATCACTTAAAAGAATCACAGGTTCTCCCTCTTCGCACCGTCATCCTCACAGGCGGCGGTCACTCTGTGAAGAGAGGAGGATACTTCAGAGGGTTTGGAAGGAGGGCCTTGATGAAGAAGATGCAAGACTGCTGCAGTGTACATATGAAAGGCTGCAAGTGCGGGGAAATGGCTTTGGGTGGATCAGTGACACCCTGTGGATACCTCACCCTCATATCCTTTTTAAACCGATTTATGTTAAACAATTAAATGCTGTTGTTAATGGGGAAAGCTTCTATAAAGTTGTACTTAAGTATCAACTGTGCAGTAATGTTGCAGATTCCTTGAAATGTTTGCGTTTGAAACATCAATGAACACATTAATAGTGAGTTCAGATTAATCAAGTTGTCCTCATCATCTGGGTACATGTGATTTGCTCTAATGCTGAAAATGTTTTACCATTTTCTTCCATCAAGTTTTGCTTGATAGACAGTATTGTGCATAATATTCTGTACATGAAGTCCTTAACTGCTGCTCACTGACTAAAGTCCTCACAGAGAAAAGTGAGGAACAGAGATCCTGGCAGCCAAATCACAGGACGGGCTCCGCTCGCAGTGAAGGATTCTACAGAATCAGCAGGAAAGATAAACTGAAATACCTCAACAACACAAAGCTGTCCACTGAGCTTCCATCAACAAGTACTCAGGTATTAATGAGGGGAAACTGTGATGGGCTCAGAGCCAAGTTTATTCCATTAAGTGCCTAATATCAACATCTGTTTCAGCAGGGAATGTGCATCCCAGCCCAGCAGCCGACCTCACTGCGTGCTGGATCCGACTTCCGGTCTGAACAGCGTCGCCTGCTGTCCTCTTTCAGCTGTGACAGTGACCTCGTCAAGTTCAACCAGCTAAAGGTAAGTAGATTACAACTTAAGATAAAAACACTCAACTATAAAACCCCTCACTTCAACACTGATCAAACACTTTCCCAAGGGGCAACAGGGTACAATAGGCTGCAAAACTGAAAAGCACCTCATTTTATGCAATACTAACCAAAATAAAATAATACAATAGGAGGAGGGAGGCCAGAACTTTGGCCTGGTTCTCAACCCTTAAATTCGGTTTATAGATACCTTGAAGAGCATAAACCTGCCAAGGAAAATAAAAATAAAATAATTAATTAATACTTTCATGCATATTGCAATCAACTTGTAAAAAAATGTCATTAGCCACAACTCAGTTTCCCTGATAACACCTGTTTGACTAAGGCCTGAAACAATCATTTCTATTCTATAATGTTTGTATGCAGTAAAAACATTCACTACTCAAGTAAATAGGCAAACCTTCTGGCTAGCTCAGCTCATAGAACCCTTTTGGCTCTGCTATGAGCCAGAATGCTCGCACTATGCCACCAAGATTCAAAGTCAATAGGATTGTGTACAGTTGACAAACAGTAAATATAATTTGACAGTATGTTGAACAGATAATGTTTGCAGAGGTTTTGAGATAAGTGCTGCAGAGATTGCTGCTACCACACTAACTCAACAGTGGTGGATGTGATTTGTTTTGTTTTTCTCTCAAAACACTCGAAAAGCTACATGTGACACATTTAAAACACTGTATGTCCACATGCTCCATTTAAAATTTGAATGATTATCTGAAAGGAGTAAAATGTCATGTCAGTATTTGCAGCTGTTGGAGCCAGTGTTAACAAATGGCATGTGTCTCATTTTGTTTGCTCTTATATATTTCAGTTCCGAAAGAAGAGGATTCGCTTCAGCCGAAGTCATATTCACGAGTGGGGCCTGTTTGCAATGGAGCCAATAGCAGCTGATGAGATGGTGATTGAGTATGTGGGCCAAATGATCAGACAGGTAAGACAAACTCAAACTAATAACAAGGCTTTTCCCCTGTTTATTTCCCCTGAATTTTCTGCAGCGGCCCACTGGGACCTACTAGTTATTCTGGGTATTTTCCAGGAATGAGAGTAGGGTGACAGTGATAAACAACACTCACATGAATTGGCTCATCTGTTTTCTTTTGCCTTAGGTCATCGCTGACATGAGGGAGCAGAGGTACGAGGAGGAGGGCATTGGCAGCAGCTATTTGTTCCGGGTTGATCCTAACACCATCATTGATGCTACTAAACTTGGGAACTTGGCCAGATTTATCAACCACAGCTGCAATGTGAGTAAGACTCAGTGGTGCTGCGGTTGGAGATTAAAGTGATTCTAAAGTATTTGTTTAATAGGATCCTTAATGCAAAATAATTATTTTGTCTTGCAGCCAAACTGTTACGCAAAGATCATCACTGTGGAGTCTCAGAAGAAGATAGTGATTTACTCCCGGCAGCCGATAAGCGTTAATGAAGAGGTCACATACGACTACAAGTTTCCAATTGAGGAGACAAAGATTCCCTGTTTGTGTGGAGCAGATAGCTGCAGAGGCTCCTTGAACTAATCCCTAATGAAGTGTCCTGATTATGTCAAGAGCCAAAGTTGCTTGAGGCACTGTACAATATAAACACAGACCTTGAAGGTGTGTAAAAAAAAGCCATTTGATACTATTATAAAAGGTCTTGAGGCCAGACAGGAAGTCATAAAGACAGCAGATGAGCTATAGTGCTGCTCAGTGAATAATGATTTAACCCTTATGCATTACTGGGGACATTTTACAATTTTTTCATAATTTTGGCTCTGTCAACTCAGTGCAATATATAGTATTTTTAAGATAATAGAAAGGGCAGATGTTGTCCTCTAAGTTAATAATTGGGAGTTTCTTCTTAAATTGACACAAAATAAAAGATATAAAATGCATCGAAATCAATGCCATTGTTAATCATTGACTTACCACAAACTTGAAAAAAAAAACAACCTAGCATTTCGTATACAGATAATAATTTGTGTATTCTTCATGCAACATAAAAAACAACAGTGGCACTTTGTAAACAAATAGGGAATTTAAAGGGTTAAAATTTTGAAAATGAGTGAATATTTCATATTACCAGGACTGAAGTTGGTTAAAAGCATTAACTCAGCCAAGGTGGAAAATACTATGGATATATAACTTTGTGGCAGTTTTTGACAGATTTTTTTTTTTACTTTTTTAGGGTTAATAAACTATCCTAAACAGCACTTAAGGCAGAGCACATGGATGTTGGATATTTTTACTTTATCAGTGAAGGTCTGGCGTAAAATAATTACGTGCCACCTGCAGACACTGGTAACCACTGCTAAAACAAAATCCTCATTTTCAGGTAAAACACTACAAAACACTTGTTTGGTTGGTACATTCCAGTTTATGAACTCATGGCAATTACTGTTTCAAAAGTCGCAATTGCTGCTCTTTCCACATGGAGCTGCACCACAAACATCATGCAAAGGACCTCTGTTACATGGATGTCTGTTGACCTAATTGCCCAAATGATAACAAAACTGTACAGTTAAATGTTTTCATTTATGAGAGCTTAAATGGTCTTTTGCTTGAGTCAAGCTTATATCAATAATATTGGTTTTCTTGATAACATTTTTTATATAAAAAAAAGAAAGCGTTGCCTTATTATTAAGTTGTGATGGACTCTTCCTGGATATAAACTCATGAGGTGATCTTTCATTTACATCTGGAGAGGTTACAATGAAGAACTTTTTGACTCAAAATAAATGTTACATTGTCATAAAACATGCAAGTCACAAAAAATTAAAGAATAACAACTAATAAACAGGCTCTGTCCATTTTTATTGTATATATCGAGGACATTATTAGTATAATACTCTTCAAAAGTAAACAGGACCCTCAACAGAAAGTGTCTTCATGGTAAAGTGATTATTGAGACTGTATTATAACGCTGAGGTCACACGTTCTTTGAAACTCCGTTTGGTGTCAGAACAGTCAGATTTCCTCGAGCATGTTGGTCTGCTTCAATGGCTTCAAAAAGAGACTTGAAGTTTCCTGCACCAAAGCCCTGTGGAAAAAGCAAGTGTTTAAGTTACTGATTTGGCAGAATAAAATGAGTCCTATTCCAAGTTAATTTGTTGTTATATTAACACATACAACAATGCTGTATATTTCCTATTTCCTTGAAAAATCTGTCATCTATGTAGTGGCGCCCTCACCTGGTGGTTATGTCTCTGAATGACTTCCAAAAACACAGTGGGACGATCCTGAACGGGCTTGGTGAAGATCTGAAGTAAATAGCCGTTGTCGTCATGGTCCACCAAGATCTTCAGCTCCTTGATTTGAGCAAGATCAAATTGAATAATTTTTACATTTTGGTTGTGGTGAAGCTGAATAATTAACTCTACTCCAAAGCACTACACAGCGTTGAACAATGTGCTCCTCCAGAGCTAGTTACCAGATATGGACATGGATTTAATCATTGCTTTGAGTATGTGGTTCATAACCGCAATCAAATTTGTTCAAATATGATCTTAGTTCTGACCTGCAGAACATCCAGGTCTTCTGAGATTTTGACCTTTGAGTGTTTCAAGTTCTCCCTCAGCTGGTCGTAGTAGGTATCTGGCACACACATAAACTCTGTCCCACGCTCCTTTAGGTTACGAATCTACAAGGGATTCATCAGAGGTTTATTGTTGCTGTTATTGGCGTGAATCTACATGCAAAAGGCCAAGGTGTCCTGTAGACTTACTGCAGTGATGATATCTGATGTGTTCATGGCTATATGCTGCACTCCTGGACCCCCATAGTACTCCACATACTCCTGTGAGTGAAAATGTAGGGAAAGGTTATTTAATCATCATTGTGCAAGTAAATTGTTTCTAGTCCACGCTTAAGGGCAGTTCACTCCAAGATTTTGGGCTGAACTGTCCCTTTAAAGTGTAAAGCACATGCCTGGATTTGAGACTTTCTCTTCCCCATGGCAGGCTCGTTGATGGGCATCTTCACAGTCTCCTCGTGGTTTGTCACAACAATGGAGCGCAGGGCACTAAACTGTGTCTGAAGCTGCTTGTCATCCACTGACCAGAAGCGGTGGAAGAGAAGGTTTCTTTGATACCTACGTTAGATGGCAAACCAGAGGTCAAGAGCTGCAGCTCAAACACTTACCATTCACAATACAACATATGTTGGAGAGCCATAAATGTTTAGTGTGTGTTTTTTACTGCTGCATAGCAAACACAAGCTGTTCTCAGATCTGCTACTTTCATCTCATGTTTAAAATAAAAAAGTTGCGGTCTGCAAGAATGAGTTTGAGTTGTGAGCTGGTTCAATCAGTTTTAGATCCTATGCTTGAATAAAAGTAACTACTACCACACAAACCTCAATATACATTACAATTATTATAATGATTGAAAGTCAAAGCAGCAAATCTTCACATTTCAGGAGCTTGAACCATGAAATGTTAGTTTATGACTTAATAATTATCAAAGTAGATGCCAATAATTTCACCTATGTTGATTGATCAACTAATACAGGCTGTAGTTTTGGGTAGTTCAATTTACAACAAAACATCTTATTTTATAATATTTCTGTATGTTTTGTGTGCAAAAACTTTATGTTTAGTGTAAAGCTGTGTGATAACTGAGTTATAGTGGAGTAGAAGTAGACGGTGGCATTCAATGAAAAGATTCAATTAAAGACGAAGTACTTTAAATTTGTACAGTATTTGAGTAAATGTGGCCTACTTAGTTACTTTCCATCACTGCTCTTCACATCTAAAATCCTCCAGCCTGTGCTACACCCCACTGTCCAGGATTAACCAATGAGCTTGCTCATTTAGAGAGCTGCCTTCCCCCGCCTTCACATGCCTACATAATGGAGCAGAAACAAGATCCAGATGTGAAGAACTACTGGAGAACCACTTAAGAAAACGCAAAGTCATGCTGATCACAGACTTGTGCCAAAGAATCAGAGTTATGTAAGAATCAGACGCCCTTTGACTCCTCCTCTCATCCACCCCTCTGCAGAGTATGTAGTAGGTATGTTGTCATCACTTGTGCATGCCTCTAATCTCTCTACAAGAAACAGTTGAGTCCATTACCAGTCCACCACTGGGACCATCTCATCATCCGGCTGGTTTCCCACAACGTGATCGATGAAGTTCAGCTTTCCACTTGGTCTGTGTGGAATAATGGAAGCAAAGATATAAAAAAAAACATAGAGTATATTAGCTCTCATTCTGACTTAATCAATTTATGACCACAATAACGACTTGTGTACACTCACAGTTTGGATAATGATGGGTCCTTGAATAGAGGCGTGTGGAAGCCCGGCAGAAACAGCCCAGTGTATCCTGTCCTCTCCACAAACGTGTGTGTGGTGTCACCATACTGCAACAAACAAAATAATAATAATAATAATAATCAGAAACCATACCAATAAAGTGCTAAAAAATTGAAATTAAAACATTTTAGGACTCGTGCAAATATTTGAATACAGATTCAGTAAATTCAGAAATAAAGTAATACAGAACTTAAATGGAAACAATAAAAAAGTATTATTAATAAAACATTTAAGTTATACTGGCAATAAATGGCCCTGAGGAGTCCATTGCAAAAAATAAAATCAAACAATGAAATAATAAGAAAAATAAAATACCCAATAATGGTATAAGATGAAAACCATTAAAATAAACAGATAAGACGTTACAAATAAAATGCTGTGCTAAAATTAATAAAAGGCTTTTTTGAAAAGTGATTTCACATAGTAAATAGCAAGTCTAAAATTCTGACATTGTTTTAAATAGGGCAATTTCAACTTACTGTATTTCATAATATGCTAAATCGCAATAGTTATTTAAATACCCCATGAATTCATACTTCGTTAATTGTCTTACCGTTTGCAGTACGGCCAGCCTGACTGTACCAAACTTGTCCTCCAGAGTGAAGGGCTCTTTTACAATAACTGCACCTCGCTCTCTGGCTTTCTGTGAACAAGGATCAATGGAATATGAAAATATGAAATCTTATAGCATTTTTTTTACCAGCAGTTACCTCAAATGTGAATAACATGTTTGATAATAGCCGAGATTTCACATTTAAATGAAAACCTGCATTGTTACCTGCACCAGGAAGTCACAGTTCTCCACTGTAAATGCAATATCCTTCACTCCATCCCCATGTTTGACTAAATGATCTCCCATCTCTGAGGTAAAAGGATAAGAAAAATGTCTTTAGCCACACAGTTGACCATTTTGTTCATATTACGATGCATCTTCATCTCTTTCTGTGCCTATAATTATGATATGCATTTTTGTACATTTTGTTAATAGAATTTTGACAAATCTATAGGAATAACTGTAAAACAAAGGTATTTCTGTGATGTACTCTTATGCACACTAAAAGGGACTGTTTGGAGTTTATTTGACAAAAAAAATCAGGATATATCAGGACATGTTTTGCATAATTCATTCTTTTTTGTTTTTATTGATATAATTTTGGGATAAAATGAGGCATACAATTATTGGATGCAAGCACAGTTAATGAACACTGAGTGTCCTGAATTGAGAGAAACCCCTCTTTTTGCCATACTAAGTATGTATTATTAATAGTGACATGTGGCTGATGAAAGCTGATCAGTGTCGTACCTTTGTTTCCAGGATTGATGGCCGATGAGAACACATACATGATCTGTAAAATACAAAGTGAAGACATCAGATCCTCTTAACTCTGTCATTTGATTTACTGCGTACAAAGTTATCATAAATATTTATTGAAAGCTAGTGTTACAATCCACATTACTCAAGAAAACTATGTATCATGAGATCAGTAGCATAATGAGATATAATTTATATTAATTATACTCACTAAACACCTGCACAGAAAGGTGTTTGTCAGGTTTTTTTGTTGCACTACTATATTATTTTTCCTGTTCTAAAGATGATTCTTTACCTTGCCTTGTTTGACCACATGGGACGCCACATCACGACTTCCTGTCTCCAAACCCTGGTAAGCCAAAGGCTCAAACCCCAGCTTGTTACAGTAATATGATGCAGCCTGTTGAAGACAACGATTTTAACTCAACAGAAAAATCACATATTACATCTTACAGTGAACTGAAGTCTGGCATGATTGCAGCAGGTTGGCCTTAAACTTTCTAATAGCGCCATCTCCTGGTGATGAGTGAGGCTTGACTTAGTTTGTGGCTGTGGGGAAATTTAGTATGTGGTCTGGGGTTTTTACATACTGTGTCCCCTCCACCCCTCAGGAGAACCAATAGCCTTGCTGTGTGTATAGTCTACCCCTCCATATGTGTAAAAAAGTTGCCCAGAACAAAAAATAAAAATGTGCCCTCCAAAAAGGGCAGTGAGTAAGTTAACTTACCTGTTTTGCATTTCCTACCCAGAATGTAAGGTGGTCGAAGCAGAGGAACCTGCCCTGCTCATGCTAAAGACAAGAAGAACATTTATTTTGTAATGCTTTTGTCATAATAAGCAGATCTTTATTTAATCAGGCAGTCACACTGAGATTAATTTAATAAATTAATTAATACATTTCTGTTCATTTCATTTAAAAGGTGCTTGCATAGTACCTGTGACCAGTTCTGCCAACATTAGCTCAAACATGAATGAAATCTAAGGTTAAATAGTTACTGGTGTACTGTAGTACAGTAGATCTTTATAAATATATATTATGAGTTAAAATACATTCAAAGTGAATTACAATCAGTAGCATTATTAAATGTTGGATGAGTGCCATTAAAAGTCTGGTCTCAGTGCTGTTGTTTTCCACTCAGTGTCCATCTGCTTAATTCCTGCAACATTTCTTGAAGTCTGTTTAGCAGACACATATGATAAAGTCACCTACCTTTTCGCCTTTATCTGTGTATGTCGTCTACAATCACAAAAAGGCAACAGTCATTATATTACAAAGAAAAAAAGTCATGCTGAAGTACCTTTACAAATGCTTTGTAAACACCAAGTTTCTTTATCACAGGTAATAACAGAAATAAGCAATATGAAATTATTCAACAATGAAAGGTAACTCACCATCTTGCTTCTGGTGACCTGCTCTGACAGCCAGAAAGAAATCTACAATGAACCTCAGAATTTAAGAGCTAGGAAGGAAGTTTCTAAATACCCACCCACCGGTGGGTGAGGAGGAGATATTGGAGGAGAAACAGGAGGAGGGAGGAGTAGTGATGCTTGGTCCACGTTTGCTGTTACACAATGATTACTTGGGAAAACAAGACAATGTGAGTTAAATCGGACAACATATAAATACAAGTGTTTGCAAAGGTTGAGTTCTGTCTCCTAGTTTATTGTGTGTTTGAATGGCTTATCAAACAACTGAATCAGTGTGACACAGGCTATTATCAGTCATCTTATGCATACAGATGACCGTATAACTTAATACATATAATACAAGTCTGCAATTGTCAAAATGAGTAATGTGATGACAGTTAGACATAGAGTTTTTCCTGTGTTTCACTTGTGCATTAGGCCTCTAAAAACATGCAAAGGAGGGACATATCTTGGCCCTTTTCTCACTGATGATTTGCATTTTAAGAGATATATCAATAGTGATGGAAAACAATGTGTTGTTGTGCAAGTTTAGTCAGTGTTCTTTCAATGTCAAAAGTTATATTTAGAGCTTTCGGCACACCTGCGAATCTCATCTTTTGTGTCACTTAAAAAAGTGTGCAGAGGCTCATAGTGGATTATACATTGATGCAATGAGGTTGTTGCTTCAGCTTTATTAGGTGGCATAGTGCCAGTCAGCGTCTGATGAATAATTTTATGTGTTGTCTCAATGAGTCAGAGGCTTTTATCAGCCCTAGGAAAAACCATTCTCGGTGCTCATCCAAGCTCCGAAAACACTGACGAGATAGTCTACATATAATTTTGTTGTTGTTTTGTAAGTATTGTTTTGAGGTTTGAATAAAACTAAACACATGTAAACATGCGTAATTCACTGTCAGTTTGATGCTAGTGACTATGATTAAAATAAATGTCATACTATGAAATATACCTACCCCCAAGGGTAAATTTTGTTTTGTAAAATGAATGGTTATCCTATGCATCCTAAACACATTTTTTTCTTCCAAGAAATACATAAAATCTGTTTTGTCCTCAGAGGTTTAGAATTACATGCAGCTGCTTTTTTTTCCAGAAGAAAAAAGCCCATATGTTAGTGTTTAGGGGCGAGAGGAGGCTCACTCATGCAGGACTCTCATTGGCTCACTGGTGTTGAGCTGAGTGAACCCTAGAAAATGACCCCATGTCATTGATCTCTTCCACATATTCCACATACCAATAACTATGATTATTCCAGTTAAAAACGTATAAAAAAGGAGCTAGAGTATGATGCTGCTGTAAAAACAAAAAACCCATCTAAAACCACTTAGCAGTGTTTGTACTCTGTTTTGGGGGCTTTATAAGCTGAATTAATGGGTTTCATCTGGTGCCCAAGTGCAGCTGAGGGGGTTAAGGTTGCTCACATTATAGGCAAAATTATATATATATATACGTATATTCATTCAGACTACATCTGAAAGCATGCATGATCTTAAAGCAACAGAACCTGAATTGGAGTTACAGGATTTTGCCTCATTTTCTCCAGAACTTTTCGGATTTAAGCAAAACACAAGCAGTATTGCCTCTATTCTTGATACAAATTTAGTCAAGTCCTCTATGCAAAACGTGCTTTGCTAGATTTCCCTACAAAGCCTAATTGCAGTAACTACATTTTTGGATGAAATTGAGTTTTAACTAAAAATGAACTCCTTCATGTCTGTTTTATCTTGTGGCACAGTTTTAGATTTCAACTTTGCTTTAATTCAGAGAAATAATTATATAAAAATTGCAGTAACTACAATATCCAACTCAAAACTAAAGCAGACTGCGGTTAACCTCCCGCAGTCTGCTTTGGATATATTTATGCATTTAAACATAAAACAAAAGCAGTGTAGCCTTGTATTTTTTCATTGTGTTGAATAGTGAAGACAGGAATAGTAGAAATTATAAGTTTATTTGATAGGGAAATTATTATCTAGAAAGTGATTAAGTGAAAAAAGTGAGATAAAATTATATAAAGACTAAAATATAACATTACTTTTTAATATTAAGTCTAAAATATGCAGATATTTAAATAGAGTTGTTAAACACTTTTAAATACACTGATAACAAAATCAATTTGAAAATGTTTATTCACTGAAAACTAAAATCAAAGCTGAAAGAAGACGACAACATTGTAGTTACTGCACTCTGTTTCTGCATTACTATTAGAACCTTTTACAGCAAAACCAGATTGCACTAACTACATTTTTGGGGTCAAATGTCAAATAAATCATCATGATTTTTTAGCATAAAAATGACTTCATCAATACATGTAGAAATAAGTGTCATATCACTTACCCACCTATAACCTGTTTGGCTTGCCAATTAAAAAAACGTTAATAAACTTTAAAGCAGTTTTTCTCAGTTTAACCCTTTGCGTAGTTACTGCAGTTAGGCTTTGTAGGGCAGTAGACTTATTAATATTTGTTGTGTGTTACAGCTCCACATTCCAGTAACAGCTCACTAATGAGAATGGCATGCCCGCCCCTCAGTGCTCCCACTGCCACTGTCCCTGAAGATCTTTGTTTTTCATGCCGTTACCAGGAGCTTCACTGTTGTCATGGGATGCACCTACACACATGTAGACGGAGGAACACAACATGCTGGATTACAGTTGTCCTCAGTGGCTTTGGTACATTTCTCACGTCAGAATTTAATATTCTCAGAACTGCTAGTTCAACCTCTGCATCATGTCAGCACTTGTTGTGCATATCATGAAAGCAATTTCTCTCCTTCTTTTGAACAATTTGCAAATGCTTTGGCACATTTATGCATATGATTTGACACAATTGTCTGCTGTTTCCCACATTAACAGTTGCTTCTGTCATGCTGATCAAAATGCATCACACTGGTTCTCTGTTGAATTTTCTTACCCCCCAAAAAACCCAGGGACTATTTCATCGTTCTTCATTCTTAGTTGATAAATCAACAAAGTACAATTTTTTTTTACTAATTGGTACTTTATTAAGTTATTTTTTTTCATTCTGAATGAATTATTTATAAGAAACCTATGGTTCTCTGGTAAACACAAGATTTAAAGTACTGCTTTTGTATGATTCTTTGTGGAAAAACTCATTTTTACAGATCTGTCAATTAAATCAACTCATTGATCATCATCTTAAATCACTCATATTAGAACGTTCTTTTCCTGTCCAAGATTAAGCTCATTCTGGTTCGCTTTCTACAATACTTTTTCAAAAGCTCTAAACAAACTGGTGCCTCAGAGTCCTTTAACCTCCATCTTTGGTGTGCCTGAAGAATTGACAAAGTTCACCAACAAGGAAAACAACTTTAACGCTTATGCATCACTGGTAGCCCGCAGACGTATTTTACTTCATTGGAAGGATAAGAATCCTCCCTCCCCTTATTCTTGGATAAAGGATCTAATGTCATTTCTACAATTAGAAAAAATCAAGTACAGTATTAGGGGGTGCTACAAACAAATTTTATAAAGCTTGGAATCAAATTCTTTCCTGAATCGATTCCATTCCCTCCTAAGATGATTAAGATAGATGGTTCTAATTACAATAAACTGGTAATATTGTGGGCGAACTCCAAGCACAACATATACAAATTGTCATAGTCAGTTTTTGTTTTTCCAAGTGTTCTGGATCCCTCCTCTAAATGTCCCTTTTTATTTTTATTTTTGTTGTTGCTTTGGCTACTGTTCACCCCTCCTGAGAGTTGTGTTTGCTCATTATTAGTATTACTCATTGTATTTTGTGTATATTTTGAGAATGTGACTCTCCTTCTGGGGTGGGGGAGTTCTAAAAGGGGGAAAATGGATGAAATGTGTCCTTACTGATTGAATATGTATTGTATCTTGATAACCCAATAAAGATATATATGATAAAAAAGATTCAACTCAGTTATTATATGCAAAACATTTGAACCAATAGTGATCATCTGTCAAGCATATTTTAAAGACAGTTTTTTTATCGTGCTACATTGCAGCTTTGCAACATCAGGCTGACAACAAGGCTAAGCATTTTAACTATATTTTTTTGTACAGAATGACACTTATCACACAGGCGTTTGCAGGTCATATATTGTTTGGTGCTGTTTGGTGTGGAGGTGTTGTTTATATTAGATGATGTTGGTGTCATTGGAGAAAGTTGCACTTACACGTAAGCACTGCTTTACCCAGAGCAGATTTGTCATTTGATCTAGTTTAACTTGCACTGCTGTTGTGTCACCACTGTGTTTTAAACCTTATCTCATCACACTGCATTACACTAGACTGTATACCTAATTCCCCTGGTGTTCAGTCTCTCTAAGGAGAAAGCACCTCAGTGAATATGATCCTTCCCACGCCAGCACTCCTCACATAATTGTAGTAGCTCAGTTCAAGAGAGCAAAACGGCCGTTAAGACAAGGAGTAAAAATGAGCGAATTATCATCTGAAACGAGCCCACAAATACTGGTGAATGGTGAAGAAGAGGAGCAACAGCAGGACGATGCTGCAGCAGCAGAAAGGCAGATCTCCTCAGACGATCCGGGTGATGAAGCCTTGGAGGAGAGCGCTGCTGCAGAAAAAGAGACACACGCAAAAGTGCAGTTTGTTTTTCAACAGGTACGTAACCAGATCAGGTCACAAGTCGGTGCGAAGGCCTCAAAGAACAGCATCATGGAGCTTGTGCAAAAAGTCATAGACAGAGAAACTGAGAATGCACAGTTGAACGGTAAACCTGATTGCAGCAGTGAGGAGGAGAAACAAGCAGAGATGTTGACAGAGGAGAGCAAAGATGAGGTGGATCGAAAGGAAGAGGAGCTGAGTGCAATTTTTGAGAAAAAGCTTGAGGTGAGTAAAAAGGCTCTAAAGGATGAGTTTGAAGTGCAGATTTCTCAGATACGTAATGAAATGCAGGCCTACACTAACCAGGCTCTGAAAGACTTGGAGTGCAAGATGCAGAGCTCACAAACACAAAATCTACAACTTCTCAAAGAGCAACTAGAAAGCAAAGATGCAGACAAGAAACACAAGCCTTCAGTGGCTCCTTCTCTGGCGGCCAGAAGAGGAAGAGTCCTGACCCGGACCATGACCACCATCATCCCGAAGACCTGTGCACCCGTCATCATTGGTCCACGCGCCAAATCAGAGACACTAAGCTCCTCAAAGGGTGATAGCTCTCGACTCCTGCTGAGGGATCCACTGCACCCCATGCCAGGCAGCAGGACGCGCCAGAGCCGCAACCCGTTCCCTCCAGCCTGTCCACCACTGCAGCAGCGCAGAAAGCCTGTCCAGCCCAAAGCTAAAACAGGAAACTGACTTAACTTTGCAGACAAGGGAAGTCTTGATGGTTAATACAACTGTCCTGATATGAAACCAGGATCAGAAGCCTTCAGGTCAGAATTGGCACATTTATGAATGAAACTTCTATAGCCTGTAACCTGTGAGCGTTACTGTACCTGCTACACTCCTGTCAAGTGTATGATTTGCTGAGGGGGCTTACCATGAGAGCCATATTACTTACTTTATGTAGAATTAAAAAATGACTCTGGAAAATGCAATTATAATGGTAAAAAAATAATAAAGCATCTTGTGAGAGTTTGAAAAGAGATTTTCCATTCACTAGAGTCAATGCATTTCTGTGCTATTATTTTAAACTTCAAACAAGTTCTATTGGGAGGACCGAGATAAGCTGTGGGGATCTGTATTCCCCAGGCCTCAACAAAGACAGTATCTTTTTTTTTTCATGCATTTCTTTTTTATTGTTGCGAGCACAGTTCGCAAACCAGCCATAGTGACATACCATATGCCTTAAGAGTAGACGGAAGTGGGAATATAGACGAGATAGGATAAGAAACAAAAAACAGAAGAAACAAGAAAAAACAGAAGAAAAAAAATCTAACAATGTTGTTATTTTAAATATGAAAACCAGTTGCCACTCAGGGCAGTTATGTAAGGCACATGTGCATGTATATGACTGTGGAGCAAATAATAATAAAAATAAATAAAAATAAGATAAATAATATTTTTTAAGAGTACTTATTATAATCGCTGTGTTTGTTTTTATTGTAATTATTATTATTATTATTATTATTATTATTATTATTATTATGCAAAAAAACATTGATACTACTACTGCTGCTTCTACTACTACTACTACTACTACTACTACTACTAGTAATAATAATAATATAATAATAATATTAATAATAATATTGTTATTATTGTTTTTTTATTATTAATAAATAATAATAATATTTTATTGGATTGAAAAAATATATAAATTAAAATGTTTTTTAAATAGAAACTTTTACTTTAGTTTACAGTATGATATGACAGTTTACGCTTTAGGAAAAATACTTTTGGTAATTGTACAATCTGACCAACAGATGGCAGCAGTTAATTCATATGGGCTCACTGAAACCCCGTTCAGGTTACTGTAATAAAGTACATTTACATTTACATTTAGTCATTTAGCAGACGCTTTTATCCAAAGCGACTTACAGGAAGAATAAAAACAAACAATCAAGGTATAGTGCAATAAGAGCTTTAGTGCATCAATAAGTGCTAGTGACAATTCTTTGAAGAGTAGAATTATCGTGTGGTGCTAGGAGAGTAAGTGTAATAAAGTAACTTCTGTCTCACCTTCCTCTCAGAGAGCGATAAAGCCGTTTTATTACTGAAGGACTATTATAGCTGCAGTAGAGCAACATGACTTACATTTTAATTAATGTTTTGTTTCATGCAGTAGTCAATTAAAAAGAAGAAATGTTTGTATGATTCTGAATAATAATTGGAAACTGTATAATATCATGGTACTGATGGGACGGTGCAGATTACCTGAGACCCGGCAGCCGGGTCGTTGGGAGCAGACTTTTTTCCAATCTATGCAGGGGGAGTAGAGACGAGTTCGCCTTGAAACAAGGATCTAATTTCTAGAGTTTGAGCCTCTATAAATGGAAAAACAAACTTTGCCCAAAGGAAGCTGAGTTGGGTCTGTGGGTGACATAATCAAAGGTAAAGAGACATCGTTCAATCGGAATAACATGTTAAGGCCAGAAGGAATACTATCAAATACAATAGAGAATTATTTTGGGTTTACAGGGATTTTATACTTTGCGAGACATTCTGCATAACTGTATAAAAGTCCTTCTTTATTAAAGAGCTGACAGACAAAAATAATACCATTATTAAACCATCTATCATAAAATAAAGTCTTGTTCTTATAGAAAATGTTGCAGTTATTCCATATGTAACATCTCTGTGGAGAGAAGTTGTGATTGTGAAGAGCCCAAGCCAAACTAAATGTAATCATACCTGTGAAGTGTCTCACTCATAGGTCCATTATAGTCTCACTGTTCACGTAAGGGTTTGCATATCACGCGAGATTTCGTGTTTGCTGCGTAGTGAAGAACGTCTCTCCAGCCGCCAGCCTCGTCCAGTCGTCTTACACAGGCACACTAAAATGGCGTCGGCTCCGGGTGAGTAGAGATTTTTGCTCTTTTACACAGAATTTGATGAATTTGTGTTATTTAACCTAAGCAAATAAGTGGCTGCGTTCATTTTAAAAGGGACTGTGCCGCCATAACATGTAATTTTGGTTTATATTATATCGTTCAGCATAAGCTAACGCTGAGCACACGGCCTAGTCATATTTAGGCGTCGAATCGTTGCGGTATTTTTTACCGGGTGGATTTTTGTTTCTACATACTAAGGTTTATAATGGACGCTAGATTACACGATGTATCAAAAACGATTCTTCTAATGAACGTGTTAATAATTCCCGTTTTGGTTTAGCTTTGACGCATCGTTTTGTTAAATAAATGGCTTAGCCTACATTTGTGTAACGTTGGTTGCATGGCGACCCTAACGAAGGGCCACTAAGCGTTAGCATTCCATGCTCGCGCGCAAAGAATGTATTGTTGGAATGCTCAGCCGTTGCTAACCAACATGTATCTTTTCTTTAGCAGATTACAGCTCCTACAGCCAGACCACTGCTCAGCAGGGGTAAGTCAATTCACCTACTACACTGATTTTAATGGTTATTTATATTTTTGTGATTTTCTGATGGCTTTATAGCCACTCCCCAGTTTATCGGGGATGTTGCTCGGGAAGACAATACTAACATTAACTATCAACGTGTTTATCTAGAAAACTTATTGGAATCAAATTGTTGAATATATGTGATTCATATGGAAGTAAAGTTATTGTTATTGGTGAACCCTCATCGTACCCACTGGGGTGAGAGCAGACCCTAGAGCAGGGATGGGCAACTGGAGGCGCAGGGGCCGCATAAGGTCCGCACCCTCACTTGAATTGGCCCTCGGTACAACTACATGCATTTGAGCATGAAATATTAAAAGTGCAGTGTAAAATTGTACAAAATTACTTCTTCCAATTAATGTTGGTATGCTGTTCTTGCACTGGAAAAAGACATCACAGTAAGTGGTTATTTTTAATTTGCTTCAAACCTTTTGTATTCCTATTTATACTGTTATACATGCATTTTAACATGAAATATGTTAAGTTACTGAACTGTAAACATATTTAAAATTGCAGTTATATCATATCTGGTTAAGTGCATGGTCCTATATGTGGCCCTGTGGTAGTGTCGATGAAAAATTGTGGCCCCCTCCAGCATTTAAGTTGCCCATCCCTGCCCTAGAGGTATAGTTTTTGGTAGGACATGGGAAAATGTTATCTAATTCCTTTGGAACAGAAGTCATATTATGAAAAAAAATGTGTCCAGTTTTAAGGGAGAGCTTAATGTTATATTTCATGCTGAAACTCTTTGTGGTCTCACAGGTATGCATCTTATGCTGCCCAGCCCTCACAAAACTACGGGCAGTCTGCACAGGTGAGTTTTAACATGCAGTGGTAACCTAGTCGTTGATTGCTTTTTCCTAGGTTAGTGGTTTATTGTAATTGTCATTTTCACTTAGTGGATAATTTAAAGGCCTGAATATGTTGATTTTAAATATACACATATCAACCATAGCACACATACTGCTTGCAACTTCTAAGCTGGGTTAACTAAGAACAGGAAGTAATATTGGTAAAATGATTTATTCTTGTTTGTTTTTTAAGCATAAAATAATAAATCAGGCCTCATTCTGAATGTTCAGTTGTTGTTCAATTCTAATGTGTAGCTAAAGCATGCACTTATTTCCTCTTACAGCAGAGCTATGGTCAACAGAATTATGGATCATATGCCCAGCCTGCTGCTGCTGATGGAAGTTACACCCAGACAACACCTGCCGCTACAGGCTACACTCAGCAGCAACAGCAGTATGGGTCCACATATGCACAGCCAGCATCAGGTTAGTTATTAAAATATTGCGACTCCTTTTTAATGTGGTCTGAACGATATTGAGCTACAAGCAAACTGGGGATATAATGGTATTTGTTTTAAACATAATTTCTGGCTTCCACACACATTTGAACATCAAATGCAAGAATGGTGTAATTCGTAGTATAGAAGGCATCCACACCCAGATTTGTTGTCTGCATTAATTTTTTTTTAATTGACTTTATCAAACACATCATAAAGGCCTGGCAGCAAATTGTTTTAAATTGACATTCATATGCCTTTTTGAATTGTGATGCCGATATATAGCTTGTGAACTTGCAACATGTCAGTTAAAAGTACACTGTTTGTAGGTATTAATGCCTGCATCTGTAAATTTGACCTGTTCAATGGTAAATGCATATGGACAATTTCCTCTGGATTTCTATTTTTAAAAACTACTACCCTTAAAATACAATTGAATACGATGCACAATCTTAATTTTTTTGCTTTGATTGTCACACAATATAAAACAGGTTTTCTTTTGTGTGCTATTTGTGTTTTTCCACAGCAGGCTATCCTGCAGCTCAGTCTACCACCCAAAGCTATTCCCAGTCAACCCAGGGTTATGGAGCCACTGGCTATGACAGTACTCCTGCTGCTGCTGCTCCAGCTGCCTCCCAGACTTACGGCTCTCAGCCAGGATATGCCGCCCAGTCCGCCTACCCTGGTTATGGCCAGCAAGCTGCTCCCACTGCACCACAGAGGTACGCACACCTGACCAAGAAACCAAATAAATGAATTCCACAAGAACTTACTCATAACTTCATTCAATGCTGTCTTTTTTTGTCTCATCAGTTACAATGCCAGCAGCCAGCCAGCCAGTTACAACCAAAGCAGCTACTCCCAGCCAGCAGCATATGGCCAGCAACAGTCAGGTTACCAGGCCCAGCAGGCAAGCTATAGCCAGCAACAGTCAGGTTACCAGCAGCAGACCCCACAGCAGCAGCAGGCTCCTCCTGCTTACCCTCCTCAGGCTTCTGGTTCCTATGGGCAACCTCCAGCCAACCAGTACAACCAGCAAGGTGGACCTCCCAGTTACAACCAGTCCAACCATTACAGTAAGCTCCACTCACACTTGTCCAATTGCTGTCTTCTAATCGTCATTGATAGAGCTGAGTTTAAGGTCACTGTAACTGTACTTTGACGCATTTATGCTGTGTATTGTAGATAATTACAGACAGGATGGCCAGAGTGGGGGTTCTGGTTACTCTGGCTCTGAGTCCTCAAGGTACCACCAAGGTTCAGGGGACAGCAGAGGCCCTGGCAGGGATGGCTTTGATCGAGGCGGAATGATGCATCGAGGGCGTGGAGGCATGGGCCGAGGCATGGGGTAAGTGTCTTTCCTTAACTCTTAACATTGTATATATTTTGACTCCACAGGTCCCGTGGCCATTTGGGGCAGTGCTGAGATGAGGCCAGTCAGAAATAGGTGGAATAATCCAAAGTAATATACAAACTATTTATGCAACTTTATTGCCATGGTATGAGAAGGTCATGGTTTATTAGCAATCAGTGCTGATGAATTATGGGTTTCCCCTGTAATGTCTATGGCTATGTAAATTCATAGTACATGCCACTGATGGCAGCAATAGTTCTCATCCAGTTTCTCTCAGCCCTGCCTCTAATTTTGCCAAAGGTAAGAAAAGGTATGTCCTTTATTTAACCATAGACCTGTGCATAAACATTTAGGTTGAACAGCATATATCCTAGAACATCATTTGATGATGAGCCAATTTTAAAAAGTTTTAAGATAACTGAGAAGTTTGGTCAGGGAAGATGCTAGAATCACATTGCAAGAGTATCTTACCTACACATTATCAACATTTTAATGGGTTTCTTCGAGAAGGGTTTAAATATTGTTTAATTATCAGCAGCATGCTTTTAAACCAGTTTTTCCACTATGATGCATCATTCCCTGTAGAGTGACACGCTTACAAACGCTCCAAGAAGAATACAATTAGCAGCTGCCTAATTCCTGCAAATTCTTTCCCACAATTGTTGTGATGCTGGAGTCTTACACTAAAATATATTGTATCCTGCCAGACCATACAACATAACCTTTTTATTTTTGAAGGAATTTACAAAGACACAGGCTTCATGCAGTACATTCTGTTGCATTTCAAATACACATTTTAAGTGTTATATTTGGGTCAATATATTTCCTCTTGATAAGGTCCCCCCCCCCCCCTTTTTTAACTTTATGGATACATTTGCTTGCATTACTAGTGTATGGTTGGGTTTTGTAAAGCTTTCAATAGCTATAAGTAATTGTCCCCATTTGACTGGCGTAATTAGGCAATGGCCACAAAAGAAAAATAATCACTATTTAAACAGCAGTGTTATATGCTAATGGTGCTGCAAGACTTAAGTAATAAATTACACCAACTACAAAGAAACAAAAGAAAAGGAATGTCTACTTTCTGAGTAAATTTTCTGCTGGTAGATACTACTGTGGTTCTAAAAAAATCATAATTTATCAGTGGATGCCATCTAAAGCACTAGAAAAAGTTATTTAATGGGTTTTTGTGGTCAATGTATAGGTATCAATCAAAGCTGAAATTTCAGTGAAAGCTGTAAACTTGACAGACCTTGAGATCCAATTCGATGTGAATCAAGCTTACTTTTCTAACAGATTAACATTTGCCAGACATGCACTGGCAGTGTTTTGTGGTGTCGCATCTTTGAAAAAGTTGGAGGGAATAAAACAGGTCTTGTGACACGGGAAATCAGAGTGATTATTATATTAAGGCCATGTATACAGAAATTTGTTCACTGTAACAATATTTTTGGAGTGCTCTAGAGTGTCTCAACAACAGCTGGCATTCAGGTGTATTGTACCTTTTTTGGGTTGTATGTAAATGTGTTTTCCTCATTATAGTGAAACTTAAATTCAATTGGGCTGGTCCTTGACACATTTACTCTGATACCCTTATTGAAATGCCTATCAAATTTGGTCTTGATGCAGATTGGGCACTTGGATCAGTTCGTTCCCTGTTCATGAATATTTTCTCTGCTACAATCTGTAGCCAGAAGTGGTTTTACCCAACCCCATATCACATTAACTGGCAATCACCTCCCCTAAAGAGGAATTAAGTGTCACAAAGAGGCCAGGGTCTGAACAGTGGTTGTACTTTACATTTGTTTTCATTTAGATTGGTTACCACTGCTGTAAACATAAGAGCAAAACCAAACATTTTTAATCTGCACATCTAGTTTCACAGAGGCACTCCGCAATATAAATCATTTTTGGGATTTGGTCTTGGGAAAGAGCCTTTTTTTTTTTTCTCCTTCAAATCTTGAACAATCGGTTTTGGGTCAGAAATGACACGTGAATCTTCAGCTATTATTTCAGGTGACCTTTTCATAAGAACTTTTATGTACTTTTTGGTACATCAGTCCAAACCTTTTTAAAATAATAGAGTTCTGCATGACTTCTTCTGGTTTTGGTGCAATTCACACTAACACACACACACACACACACATTCAAACATAGTCTTTAGAAAGTTTATTCATTTTACACAATTTATTAAACTAATCTAATCAAGCAACTCTGCAGTGTTACAAAAGTAGAGATAACAAAGAATACATTAAGAAATTGCTAAAGTAGGAATACAACACTAATAACATCCTAAATTCAGAAATGGAAGATGTTTTTATAGTTCAGTTTTAAATTAAGCATAATTTTTTAGCTTTGCACAGGTATGTTTGTGTGTTCTGGGGGGAGTGGGCACATTGTCATTTTGAAATGTCTGAAATTGTTTTTGTGGCTTGGAATACAACTGTTTGATCACATTCTTTTGAGCACTTTTTAACATGCTTTGTCACATTTATACCGTACAGGTAACAGTGAGAGCCATTTAAAACCATCTTTTCTCTAAAAAGTACCTGTACTCAGTACAGAGCCGCCAGCTTAAGCAGCAGGAGGGAGCTAAAACAAAGATTCGGGGTCTGCCTTTTTTCCAAGAACTGAGGATGGTGTTTTTTTTAAAGCATGATGGGTATATTAATTGACCTGAAAGTGTTTTTTTTTTTATTTATTTAACATATCCCTGGTAAACACTGTAAACGTTATATTTGGTGTTGATTTTTTTTTAAGCAATTGTATAATTGTATTTTTATTTGTTTTATTACCTGGTGAATGTGATCACCGCTTGTGAAATTTCAGATGCATTGTCTTTTTTGTTTTTTACACTTGTACTTAAGTGATTCATTTGTAATATTTATTAGTACTAATGGAATTTGGGAGTAGTCTTGCTTCCGGGCACACCTATGTATGCCATCAATGCATCTGAAATATTTCTACCTGTGTACAAATGTTTGGGTTCTGTCACATTTTCAAAGGCAGTGAAAATATGTTAGTCATTCATATTAGAAAAATGTATCATCTACTGAAAACTGTCACTGACATTGTACTCAGCTAGCTAAGAAAAATCACATAGATAATACTCTTATCCCCTTTATTCAATTGTGTATTTATAATTTTGGGGAGTTTTTAGTTGCTGTTGGGCTAGTTAGAATGTTTTGATTACTCCCTCAATCAAGCCACTTTGCTCGAGCCATGGAAGTGGCTGTAAAAGGGAAGTCGCCTTCATATCTCCATTTATTCCCCCATAGCAGCGCTGGAGACAGAGGTGGCTTCAATAAGCCTGGTGGTAAGTTAACGAGTATTACACTGGTTAGTCCTTTCAAAGCCTTAAACTTTTTGAGCAAATATGCTTCGAGTATTGATGTGTCTTACATTGTGGTATGCAAAATTGATTTACATGAACACATCTGAAAATATTGGGGACTTTTTTTTTTCAATGCCTGAGACCATTTTCTCTGGGGTACTTGGTATAATTCAGCCACTGCTTATGGTATGACAAAGAGTTTTTGACAGGTTAATGACAAATTTCCACTGAAATGTGTGTTACTGCTTTTAGCAAATCTCATGAGCTGAATTCCTGGGTTTTTTTGAGGATTTCTTACTGGTCTTAGAGGCTTTTGAAATGACACACAATTATTTGCCAAAGGGTCTGAGGTTCTATTTTCAATTCAATATATCACTTGTGGGAATTGTGGTGTACCATAAGGTGCCATTTTCAACTTTCCAATATGGCTTTCAGCATCTAAGGAAGTGTCTTATCTTTTGTAGTACTCCTCAGGTGTTGTACACTGAACTTCAGTTTCACACACTGACTTTTCTCAATCTGTTTCTCCCCTCCCCCCTTGACTGATGGACTACAGGACCTATGAACAGCGACGAGCGTGAAATGGGTGAGTAGAATGCCATGAGACTGCTTATCATTCTCGCACTCACTACTGTTCTTTGTATTGGGAAATATTTGAATTAGATTTTTACGATTTCTGTTTTTGTTTTAGGACGTCCTGAAGAGCAGGATGACTCTGAGAACAGCACCATCTACATCACTGGACTGACTGAGAAGGCGAACCTGGAGGAGATGGCTGAGTTCTTCAAACATGTTGGCCCAATCAGGGTAAGAATAGTCCTTCACTCTAAATGTTGGTATAAGAAAAACTAATATGGAAATAAAATCGAATAATTTCTTTCTGTGTCCAGATGAACCGCAGGTTGGGCCAGCCTGCCATTAACATTTACACAGACAAGGACTCAGGAAAGCCTAAGGGAGATGCCACCTTGTCTTATGAGGAGCCGATCTGTGCCAAAGCTGCAGTGGAACACTTTGATGGTTCGTTTTGACTGCACATCAGACGGCAAAAGAATTGCATAAATGCATGACTCACAGCATTTTTTTTTAAATGTAGGAAAGGAGTTCCAAGGCAGAAGGCTCAAGGTGTCCATGGCACGCCGTAAGCCCATGATGGGTGGAATGAGGGGTGGCATGCCCATGCGAGATGGCATGATGGGCCGTGGAGGTAAATGTCAGCAGCAGTTGTCCGTGTTTGACTATTAAAGGGCGTGCGATGTTGGCTTTCATATATTGCTTAACTTTTGGCTCCACAAGAAATTACTTGCTTCAAACGACAAACTTGCTTACCAGTTATGCCCTGTAGCATATGAAAACTGTTCTGTAGCTCTATTGTTTAATGCAGCAAAAACATAAAAAAATAATGTTAATGGTCATGATTTTTAAAAAAATGCTGTCCTTTTCTCAATAGGTATGATGGGTCGTGGAGGAGACCGTGGCGGGTTTGTCCCGCGTGGTGGTCCTCGTGGTATGGGCAGAGGTGGACCCACAGGAGGCAACATGCAGCAGAGAGCTGGAGACTGGGAGTGTCCTAACCCGTATGTATTAAGTATAGTGTCCTCTCAATTGCCTTTTTTGTATCAAAAATTATTTTCTAAATTACTTGTCTGTGTTCCCAGGGGCTGTGGAAACCAAAACTTTGCCTGGAGGATGGAGTGTAACCAGTGCAAAGCCCCCAAACCAGAAGGGTTAGGCGGTGGCCCTCCCTTCCCCCCTGGAGGTGACAGAGGCAGAGGTGGAATGGGAATGCGTGGAGGCAGAGGTATGGACCGCGGTGGCCCAGCAGGAGCTGGAGGCCCAGGTGGCCCTGGAGGGTTCCGCGGAGGTTGGGGAGGCGACCGAGGTGGATTCAGAGGACGAGGTGGAATGGATAGGGGAGGTTTCCGTGGGGCCGGGCGTGGAGGACCACCCATGGACCGAATGGGTGGAAGAGGTGGACGAGGAATGGGCCCACCAGGTGGCAAAATGGATATGAGGTAAGATTGAGACTTTACAGACTAAGTCATTGAGAAAGGAAATGAATGCTAACCTTGTGACCATGTTGAAGTGTAAATCAGACACCGCAGCTACCTGTCACTTACTACTTTTCTGTTCTTTTACTCCTTTTTTAGGGACCATCGCCAGGAGCGCAGAGAGCGACCCTACTGAAGGAAAACTTGACTGTTTCTCTTGTGGAAGTTGATTTTTAAGACGAGAATTTTTAATTTATGATTCCATATTCCGATGCTTATATAACTGCTTTCAAACACCTTGTGCAGTTTCATTCAACTCCTGTTTCCACTTTTTTTTATTTTAGTTTACCCATGTTTATGCCACATCTTGTATTGTGCATGTTTATTTGTTTTTGTTTTTTTATATGCTGATTAGGTTTGACATTGTGTTGTAAAATGCTTTTTTTTTTTTTTCATAGGTTAACATTTTTGCTTCCCCTTTCCCATAACTGGCAATTGTACGATGACAAATTTGGGAAATAAAATTTTACTGATTTGATGTTTTTGAGTTGTGGGTTTTACTCAACAGCGCAGATTTATTCATTTAGTCCTTGTGAAATTATAGATACTATGTAGGTAATGTAGGGGAATTTCTGCTCTATAAGTTGCAGTGAGTTGTTAGGCTCTGGGTAGATTATGACAGCAGTCACGTCCGTCAAATTCACATGACTTGGTCAGGACTTGCTCCACCAAAGATAAGGGTTGAGCTTTGCTAAAGGTGTATTTCTTTGATCCGTGATTACTTCAGAGGGCTCAAACATCTCAGTGTAAAGCACATTTTAGAGTGCGTCAAACACCTAGTTTAGTATCTGGTGTTTTTATCACCAAACCAATAAGCTACTTTCTCTTGGGGTTTTTATTTTTCTATTTTTTATCTGCAGCAATGTTGTCATAAGTACTTTGATACTTTTTGATGCATGTTTAAAATGATAAGATTTCTGTTAACTTTACATCCGTTATTAAAAGTGCCATAGTTTTAAAAAAAAATTACTCAATATTCACTATTAACATTATGACACATGTTGGTATGTCAAGTGACTTTTTCTGCACCAGCACTGTGCAGGTTAATAAACATGTATATTTTGCTGTAGAATTGAAAGAAGTGTTTTTTTGTGTGTTGAATTTTTAAATTCCTCTGTTCTGGTATTGCACATGGCTGCTGTTACTTTTCTTGCCAGTAGGTGGTGCAGTTTGGATGATAGCTGATTTCTGTTGCTTTGCATCAATGACACAGTCTCCTTGTACACACAAAAGACTGAAAGGACTGACCTGACCATACAGCGGTATCATGAAGGAATTCAAGCCTTTTCTTATGTATGATTTCATTTTGTTTTAACTTTTAGTTTCAAGTCAGTCTTTTCAAATTTGGCGTAACTAGTTTTCTGCCTCCCAGGACTTAATTCTGCCATACACAGCCAATAGCTAGATAAGTCCTGTGTTGATCCTGTACTCTCGAAGATTAAAAGCAATAAGTAATCATGATCAAAACATACATATGTTGTTTTTTAGCAATATTAATACTTTTGTATAAACTGCTGCAAAAGTAATGTGTATGTACATTGATTGTTGTAGATTAAGATGTGAATATAAAGACTTGAAGAGTGTGAGTGTGCTTGAAAAGTGCTTGAATGTTACCCTTTCTGTATGTATGAACCCTGCAACTCAACAAAGATACTTGGAATGTTTTTCCCCTTTTTTAATTGCAGTCGGGCTTGAATCTCATTGCTGTTTTGTTTTTTCAAATGAGCAATCCCCTATAAGGCAGTTGGTTCATTTAACTGCTGTTATTAATCACAGATCCTGGCTCATTTGATTTTTTAACATCTGGCAATCATATGGCTGTTACCACCAACCAACAGCTCTTTGATATTTCCTTTTCAGACACCTATTAGATTACCATGAGATAAACTGCCTGAAGGATTCTGTCAAAAATAATCTGGTGAGACAGTACATCTGTTATCTGTTATATTCATAAATGTAAATTCACAAGTAAGAAACCGTGCATCATTGCCTTTAGCTATGAGTTAAAACAAGACATTCATTCAGTTCAGCGCCTTCTCGAGCAAAAAGCAATTAAATACAAATGTTATATACTTTGGCGTTATAAAATTATTTTTTTATTTATGATGTGTTCCCTTTTACATTTTATGCACTTGTAAGCTGTAATTAGAGATATATAAATGAAAGCCCGTCTCTTGAAGTGGGTTTGCTTGTAAACACCCTTGAAAATGTAAGATATCTGTATTATGAGAAGATAAAAAAAAACCTGAAAGTTACAGGCTGCAATTCTTGGAAAGACAACAAGAATGACCAAAAGGTCAGTGTCTTATGAAACACTCAAACAGCCCACAACTTTGTACATTTAAAGTGGTCTCATTCACAATGTTTGTTATTGGCGAGATACAGTGATCTCTGCTCATGTCTGTGGGTAGTTTTTTAAAACTTAACGGCTGTCTTGGTTATCCCTTGAGGAAACCATGTCACAGCTGACATCTTAAAGTGCTTCTCGTTTGCTGTGGCCAGTTGTTCATGTGGATTAATAGAGTGCTGAATTCCCTGCCTCTCTCTTTCCTGACAGAAAAGCTGATTCATCCAGGCCCAGAAAATGATCTCATCAACCCCCACCTTCTCCCTCTCCCTCTCTCTCTCTCCCTCTCTCTCTCTCTCTCTCTCTCGCTCCTCTCTCGTCTTTTTCTCTATCTCTCTTCCGCCCCCTCCCTTCCTTTCTTTCTTTCTCTCTTTCTTAAACAGACACATCCCTCTTTTTAAATGAAAACAAGCCCTCCTTCTTGGCAGTGGGCTCTGCTTAAATTCAAACAATCACACTTAAGGAGAGTACATGAGACGCTCCAATGGATTGTTGAAGGGGAAATGACTTTTAAAGGCCCAGTCAGAAGTTTTTGAACATAAAAAAATCCTGCTATATTCACATACAGTTGAAGAGTGTAATTTATAGATGAAAAATAAGCAAGTATATGCCTAACTTGATTTTAAAACTTGTTTTTCAACATGATCTGGTGCTTCATCTACACAATGTAAACCAAAAATCCTTTAATAGTTGTAAAGGAAACAATCCTGTCATCATATTTGTGTGTTGTCTCTTTGTGTTTCACACCTGACGTTTGCTTATAATAAGTCCTGTTGATCCCTTACTTTATAAATTAGGAAGCATTAAATAATCATGATCAAAACAAAGTCAGTATGAACAGCTGGTAAGATAAAAGTATCAATATTCATCGATCGCTGTAGATTTAGATGTAATGATAAAGGCTTTGTGAGTTTGTGAGTTGAAATTATAGTAATATATAATATAATAGTTTCTCTATCCCAACTACTTTTAGAATAAGGGTGCATAAAAAGTCATAACATTAAAAAAATATTTTCAGTTGCATCAGAAAACATGAAAAACTTGGTTTAAAAAAAAATACCCCTCAGGATCCTTAGTAGTTTTGGATCATGTGCTTCAAGTTTTAGTTGTAAGGGCACCCTTTTGTTTACACTTGGATCACAGAGGTCTTCAAGGCCTCGAGCAAGTTTCCGTGATGTTTTTCAAAATTTTAACATACCATTAAAACCCGAAAATCAGGTCTCTGTCACCAAAGTTTCAAACCTTTACGTTGAGCTGTAAAGCCATCAATCCTCGACAGTTTCAATAATAGCAGGTCTGGTCTTGCAACCTCATTCTGGCCTTTTGGTATTTTTTGACGATATAGAAGAAAGAGAGATCTAACGCATTTTCCTGAGTGAACATAACACTAAAAGCAGCCCTTGTATCTTATGCAGTATGTTGCAGATGCACATTTTCTATCATGCACATAAAAGATCATGTGCTCTTGAATTGGCCACTCTGTCTTGTGCTGTTTACAACCTACTTAACTAGAATAGATAACACTGTCTGTCTACTGTATGTCTCACTATCTGTCTTTATCTCCTGCTCTGTCCTGTCCAGGTGTGACATCTTTGACCTCCTTCAAACCAATAATTGTACATTCAAAACCTACAAAAGGCTTAGACAAGGTTGTTAAAGTCTAAATATATCATATCCTTTAATCATTGGTAAAATGATACAGTTGGAAGGGAATTTCTTGCACTAAGTAGAGTTGGTGTCTCATGATACCGAGCTGTAATCTGTGTCCCTTTAGGCTATTTGGTAAAGAGACCACACAGAGACTTCATTATTGAGGGACTATGGAGTCTGTTTATGGGTTAACCCAAATGAAAAATCATAAAAAATATATTTGTCATTTTCTTACAGAGTAACTATTATAGAAATCAAAAGTGGGACCAGTGAATTCTGACATTATACATTATGGCCTGAGTGTGGTACATAAAAAAAAAAAAAAAATGCCAGTTGTATCACACTGGATTGGAGCTTGACCGATATGGAAATTTTTGAAACCGATATTGAATGGAGATAGCAAACATTTACAATTACTGATAAGGCAGCAGATACACTGAATTTCTGAGCTTAAATGAAAATATATTTTTTTCTATTTGGATTGTACACTAATTTTGCAACAATATGACCCAAAAGGGTACCCAGAATGCTGCTTTCTTAAATAACGTTATTAAAGGATATTTAACATTACTATGCCATTGTACATGCATGGTTTACATTGTCAACCAACTTTTTTTTTAAATAACTCAATGAACAATGTTCAGAAATCAGTCAATTGCTGAAAATGTAAATAAAGAACCAATCAGCTAAAAATGTTTTAAATTGCTCCAAATGTCATATATCAGCATATCAGACGTCATAGCCTACATGTCGATACTGACAGATATCGATGTGTCTGATAGGTCAATATCAACCATCTGATATATCAATCTGGCTCGACATTTGACACATTCTCTCCTTGTTTTTTTAAGAATACTTTTAAAATGTGAATGACCGTTATCCAGGAATAATGGCTCCACGTTGTAACAATGGCATATCCTTCTGTGCTGAGATTTTTTAATTAAATTAAATTAAATTAAATTGAATCGCGACTTTAACATCGACAATCGTGGATTTGAAGAATCGTGACACCCCTAAAATTACAATACAGTTAACCACTGACTCTACTCTAGGCCTACTACTCTTTCAAACACAGTACTTGTTACTGTTATAGCCTACATTTTTTTTTTGACAACTGTAAACAGTTATCAGGCCAATCAGACATGACTAACAAGGAAAATGTGAAGCATTGTTACAGATTTGCAGTACTTGTGTCACAGTGTTAAAGAGTGAGTGCTGACTTGGTGAACATGGGGTTAAGTTTTCCTCCTCTGCCGAGCGTTGATCCCTCATAATGGGATGTGCCACCGAGTCGCTCTGCTGGTCTAAGCTACAGCAGGTCAACATATTCAGTGCAAGAGGCGGGCCCATTTGCAGGGAAGATGAGCTGTGGACTCAGTGCTGCTCGGTGGTTGTGATTTCATCGATGAGAAGCTGGCTGACCGCCTCGCACACACAGACATGGTGACACGTGGATATCTGTGGGCGAGAGGACCCACCGGCCACCGGATGGATTAACGGGATCGTCGCAGGAGTGTGTATCGGCGTCTCGGACTGATCTGCTCTTCCTTCTCACTCCGGGACCCGGCGATGCGCTCTTTAAAGGAAACGGGTTTCGCAGAGACATCCGGAAAACGCATCCATGCGCCACGGCCAGTCCGCATCCCGATATGCCTCTGACAACACAAAGCCTGGTTTCAAGGAGCTCCCATAAGAAAGCACACATGCAAATCGGCATGGGTGCGTCAACACGGCTATTTCACTATTATGCTCTGCGGGTGAGGCTTTGGAGCGCAGTTGTGCAATGAGACAATCGGGAATTATCAAGTAGACTTTATTGATAGGCTTCATATTTCGACAATATGGCTGATCAGAGCAACATCCAGTCCGCCGCCTCCAAGAGTATCCGGCCTTTCAAATCCAGCGAAGAATACCTGTATGCCATGAAGGAGGATCTGGCTGAATGGCTCAACACCCTTTACGATCTAGATATCACTGCGGACACCTTTATGGATGGGCTGGGGACGGGCTGTGCTCTCTGTCGGCACGCCAACAACGTGAACCGCGCTGCGCAGGACTTCCAGCTGGAGTACCCGGAGGCTGCACACTCCATGAAGGTGCCATCTAAAGATGTTGGCTTTCAGTCACGCAATGTTGTCCCCGGTTCGTTTGTGGCGCGAGATAACGTGTCTAATTTCATCAGCTGGTGCAGGCAGGAGCTCTGGATCAAGGACGTGCTCATGTTTGAGACCAATGACTTGGTGGAGAGATGCAACGAGAAGAATTTTGTTCTGTGTCTGCTTGAGGTGGCGCGGCGTGGGTCCAAGTTTGGCATGCTGGCCCCCATGTTGATCCAGCTGGAGGAGGAGATCGAGGAGGAGATCCGGGACCAGGAGAGCCTGCGGATTGATGCAGGGGAGCCAGCTGAGCAGAGTCCGCCCAGCAGGTGTTTCAGTCGGAAGGAGAGCAGTCAGAGTGTGGAGGATGAAGATGAACCGGATCCAGAGCCGTTCATCTGGCCTCAGAAGAGAGTTTTATGTGACATGAGAAATTTGGACGAGTTGGTGAGTTTAAAAACACAAGCCTCTGTATATTGATTCCATGATTTAGCCATTCAGAATAACCCTACTGTACTCCTTAAATGTGTCATAACTGCATTATGAATCATGCGAGTCATCCTAGATAGTGTAATGATCTCACAGCTCAGTTTTCACACCATTTAATCATCACCACTCATCACAACTGTGAAATACAGCAGAATACAGTCACTGTCTGGCCTGGGTCGGATGGGAATATCATCCTGTGTGTTTTGTGTGGTGTAAACAGTATGAAGCAGCTGATAGAAGGCCCATCTCCAGTAAAACACAGCAAAGTGTCAAAAGTGATGCACCCTCTCTGAAAATATCATGTCAGTGCTATGAAGAAAGCAGACGCCTTATAGATTCCCTGTGGTGTGGGTGTGCGTCTTTGCTTTGTTTTGGACTGTGCTGTCAAATTCCTGCTCACCTGTTGGGTCAGAGTGTGTTTGACAGTCAAATTCTTGTTTTCTTTGAAAGGTCACAGGTCATCTCGGTGACATTTCTACTGCATTCTTGTAGAAATAACAGCTCTGCCTCTACGGTGTTGACGATCATCTTCAGTCTCTTTCATTAAGCTTGTCCATCTAGAATAATCAATACAATATCCTGCAGGCTGAAAAATAATCTTAATTCTGTAGCTCCATCTCCTACAGCACTAAAAATGTCCCTTTTGGCAGTTTGATTCTAATACATTTCCTGTCCTGAGGAGTGCAAACCATCAACTTGTCATTTGTCCTCCTGAACTGGCTGACCTTTGCCTGGGCCTGCCTGACACGAGCGCATTAGAGAGGCAAAGGTCTTGTTAGGGAGAAGCTAATGAGCTGACAAACAGACCAGCGTTTGGGTTGTGAGTGGGGGAGAAGTTGATATTTTCATGCTGATGAAGAGAACAATGTCGGTCTTTGGCACCAAAGATGTGAGAGGGACAGCGGAGAGGGAGGAGGGGAGAGAGTCACACTCCTGCTGGCCGGGCAGCAGAGCAGAGCGGCTCCAGTGTGACCCTCACCGACAGAAATAGGAGAGCATGTGGAGGAGGATGCGCACTGTTTGTATTCAGACTGTCTGAGTCTGTACACTCTCATATGACTGAGGATTAAACATGCCAACTGCATTTTTGGGACAGTAAGATGACGGGAAAACTTGCAGAGCGTATGCCTGTCCTTCCCTTTCTGTCATCGGCGCTGACGCATCCCTCAGCAGTCGGACAGTCAGTGGCTGTCAGACACATTTGACTTGACTGATCTGGGAAGTGGCGTTCCCAGTCATCATGTGTCGCCTCCACCCTCTCTGTCAACCTTAGAAAACTGCTTGCATGCAACCTGTGCAGAACAGCCCACATCAGCAACATGATGCTCTTCAAACCAGAAACCACAGTGGTACTTAAATGAGAGGCTGCGATATTAAAATAGTTCAGTACTATCAAGGGTAGTTGTACCAACACATCCTGTCTAATGGTTCCAGCTGTTTGCGGCCAGTTTCTTATTTTGAAACATGTTTCCATTGGATACTAGAGACTGATTCTGATTCCAGTTTCAGAGGGGAAACATGGACCTATCACTGATATAGCAGCTAATATTGAGAATCTTTGAGCTGGAAAAGAATTTTGCACCGATACGATGACGGAAAGATACCCAGAAGGCTGCTGTCTTACACAAATAACTTTATTTAACAGTATCTGACATTATGATATATTATTATACATACTATATATGACCTTGATAACCAATTCTAGGAATGAAAACAGAAAAAACCCATATATGAATAAATAGCTAAATGAAGATCAGTACTCTATCTACAGTATCAGTCAATTTAAAGGTATAATGTGCAGGAATTGTCACTTACTGTTTGTAAACACGATGTTCAAACTTGGCTCCTCCTCTCTGGCTCAACGAAAGTAAATACAAACCCCAGATTAACTCATTTTGGGATTAGCTTTGCCCACTTGGCGTTTGGCCACACTACATTTGCTTTTCTCAGTGCTGTGAATGCTCTCTTGTAGCTTCATGCTCAAAGTGTGACGCCCTGTAACATCCAGAACACAGCAAAATGAAAAGAAAATAGAAAATACAGGCAGAGGGCAGGGTCTCTGCAGATACACACCTCACCACACACTTGTAGTGGGTCATAAGTGACAATTGAGAGGGATTACTTTTGTATGAGTCTATGTTTTGTTGGTGTATGAATTGGATTTTTCGGAAAGAATAAATAGAAACAAATAACACACACAATAACACCATTTATAAAACAGCACAAGCATCGTTGTCTGCATTATAAGTTGTTTAAAAAATCTTTTTCATATTGGTGCGGAATGTCTATGGAAGCCCCGTATCAGCTGATATTGGCCAGCCACTTAATCTGTCGGGCTCTACTGGATTCCTCTTAATGTGGTTGACTGTAGTAATTTTTTTTAACCAGTAGACAATAGTTTGATTAATTTTCGACTCAATGACCTATCCACTCAGTTCCTGCTGCAAGACCTCCGTATCATCAGTCACAAGTTAATCCTGCAGAATACTTTTCTTTGTATTTCTGTCTTACAAGAGATTAGTGTCTCGTTATTACTGGAAACCGTGTCCCTAGTAGTCATGAGTATGGGACAGGGAGGGAGAGGAGGAAAGTTAAAGGGCTTAGAGTTAAAGTTTTATGGGTTCACAGCTGTGACACCAGACTGTCCACAGCCCTCAGTCCTCTCCTGCGTCATCCAAGAAGGATTCACAGTGTATTTTGGCTCTTTTGTTTCCATTTGTTTTTTCTTGAGCTAATATTCATGATGTCTTAATTTTGAAACAGATTTCTTAAAAATACATAATTCATGCGCTGCCTCCCTATTCATATCTAATACCAATATTGATGAAATGTCATCAATTAATTAGCAGGCCATTAACTCCCACAGAGGTGAGCACAGCAGCCTCTGATGCTTGTGCAAACTGAAATGCTTGCTTCTATTTAGTTATCTGTTAACCCTGGATGTGGGGTGAAACATCTACCTGCAATCAGTTTGTCCACCAACACAGGACGCTGTCATTACTTGTCTGTGCCAACACAATGCCCTAATTTAATTAAACCTTAAGCAGAAAATGTGAGCAACATACACATGACCACCAACTATTCTGTGTAAAGGATCATGTTTATTATTCAGTTATTCTGGTGTACTATCTCCAAAAAGTTTGGCGTTTGTTTGTTGTTCATGTCTCATAAAGATTCTACATTTGGCAACGATATATTCTTTTAATACGCTGTGTGGTGTTTGGATCCTCAAACTAATCTTCTTGTTCTTCAACAAGACAATACAAGTGTAGTGATAATAGGATTAAGGGTCATTATTCTAACAAGTCTGCATACAGACAACAGGATTATTCTAAGCACAAGTTCCTTTAATGGGTTACACTTAAAAATAACCATTAATGAATGGTAAAATGATGCTAAACTGATTAGTAATGATATAATTCATTCTTATTTTAACAGTTTATTGTTGTACACATTAAACATTTGATATACTATATTAAGTATTTGATAATGATTATCAAATGATTGAAAACATTCAAGAAAGCATTTGTCAAACAATTATAGATAAATTGACCAGATATCTGTAACACTTTCTTAATGGTTCATAAATAGTTTGTAAATCATCATTTAGACAGATATTATCAGTGCACAAATACTCACTTCTATAGCTCACAAATAAAAGATTTAATGGGGTCAAATTAATGTTGTAACTTGACTCTTTATAAACCACTTATTAATCATTAACTAATTGTTATTATCAACACCAAATCAAAGCCACCCAAATAATGTTTATAGATGGTGTACTAAACAATTATTAACCATTTTGGATTATAAAGTTGCAATTTATGATTAAGTTTCATAAACTTGGCCTCATTAAATCTTTTATTGATGTTCAATAAAAGACTGTTACAAATACCTGGTCCATCTATATATAGATGTTTACAATCATTTGGTAATCATTAACAAATACTTGATTTATTATCATTTCATTGTTTGTTGACAGTAAAATACCTTAACTGTAGTTTAATTAACTATCAATTTGCCATTCATTAATTATGGTTATTAAGAGGTGCCCTTTTAAGGCATCTGGCTGCTAAATAATCACACTAAAATGTGTCACAATTGTAAGTTATGATTTGTCCTCATTATGCTCGTCTTATGTCACAGTTAAGTGACTCAGTAGACGTGTGACTCCTAATGCAAACAGTGGATGTGTCACATCATCTACCTTGTGGATACAATAGGTATTTAATCTTAAGGAAGCTGTTGTTTGCACTAGTTACAACACGCCCTAATGTAAACACTCAACCTCGCTGTGTCTCCCACTGATCTGCCACTGTGTGTGTGTGTTATTACTCATATCACTGTGGGACGGTTTTCCACTCTAAAGTTGAGGAAGTGGCCGGCGTCTCATTTCCTTCAACACAGATTGAGTCAGTGATAAATGTTCCTTTTTCCCCACTCCTGGAGTTTTTTTTTTCATGACAGTGACACAGACAGCAGCTGGTTTGCTATATATCCACATAAAGTTTATCCTTTACATTAGGGGATTTTCTTTCATATCATCACTCAATAGGGATTATAAGAGCGACTTCGATTGGATCTGTGTTTTCCTATATGCTGTAAGCAGCCTGGTGTAAAGAAGCACGGTCAGCTACTGACAAAAAATGACCTTTTTGTATATTTTCTAGGTCTTGCAATTAGGCCCAGGGCAGCTATGCAAAGTGACATACATGTGATAATTGATATTACACTTACTGACCTCTTAATGTACACTCTAATTGTTCTCATGTTTACTGCATGCATGGTCATCTATTCAGTGCAATAGTTGAGTGAATAAACAACAGAGAATTTCTTCACAGCCTTCCTTTAAACACATCTTTCCTCCTTCTTCTTGCTCAGTCATATAAACTGGTACATGTCTCTTCTCACCCCGGGCTTCAGTATTCATAGTTCATATATGTGTGAGGCGAGCCCTCACTCCCATCCCCCATCTCTGCTGGAGATGATAAAGCAAAGAGCAGGACAGTATGTCTTGTTGGTGGCGTTGATGTGAATAGCCCGCCGCTGTTGACAGCGAGGTAATCAAAGACAGACGTCTCAATCAAAGACTTTGGATGGAGACACCAGCAGAGCACGGGGGGAAGGGCTAATAAAGAGAGTAGATGTGTGTATTATGCCTGTATGGACAGTCTGCTCCATTAACCTTATGGTTCAATTCATGCATTCAGGGAGTAAATAAAAGGGGGAGTAGACAACAGATAGTGTGCCTAGAGTGACTTCACTGTACACTCTGTTAAACCTGACTGGAATGGATGTTACTCTGTGTGGCAGAGCTACAGTAGAGAGGGGAGCTAGAGTGAAAGAGAAAAGTAGGTCATCATGCTCTGCATTGGGTCACACTCGTACGCTTTGCTGAGAGAGCGTGGCATCCTTCAGTGTTTCTGCCTCCTGTGTCACATGTACTCATGTTTTTAGGGGTTTAGTATTTGAACATTTTTTTACCCTCTAGAGGTTGCACAGTAACAGTATACACTAAATCTCCCTCCTCCTCCTTCTCCTCCTCCTCACTATTTTCCATGCAGCAGGGTGCACATGGAAACAGCTGACTGTGCACTTTGCATATCGCCCGCTTTATGTCTTTATTGCATTGCCTTTGATGCAATTCCCTGATCGTTTGCATGATTATCATTCAATTGCATGTTTATCTGATTAGGCTTCTGTCTGTGTGAATTGTCTGATTATTTTCTGCACCTGCCTGGGGCCTTGTCTTGCTGGTCTCAGGTGGAGACTGTCAGAAGAGAGTAGGACAGCTATCCGTCGAACCTCGGTTGTATCGTGGAGAAGAGCTGAGTGTTGTTGAGCCTCATCAAAGCAAACTGACAAATGACTAAGATGCTGGCCTGATATTTAACTTCCTGTACTGGGTGATTACACTGCTGTCTGACTGAAGCAGATGAATAATGGAGTTGGAGATTGCAGCACTTGATGTCCATTAGATTCATATATTCCCCCAACACCCCAGTGGGCAGTTTGTCATGAGGCTAGAAGACAGGTATCGGCATTTTCAGAAAATGGTTTCCTTGAAGCGGCGGATGAGGCCTGCCCTGGAGCCAGTGTAATTACATTTTTCACGCAGATTATAAAATATATGAAGACATGCTGTTATTATTTTTAACAGATAAAGGAATAGTTTGATATTTTGTATGATAAGCTCACTAATTTTCTTTTCTTTGCACAGTAAACATGCTGTAGCTTTGCTGGCAAGCATTTTTCTTTTAACCTTTGGTCAGAGCCAGGCTAGCTGTCTCCTCTGATTCCAGTCTTTGAGCTAAGCTAAGCTAACAGGCTGCTGACTATCCTTATATCTAATGGACAGATATAAAAGTGGTATCGATCTGCTCATGTAACTCCCAGGAAGAAAGTATTTCCCAACATTTTGAACTATTGCAGTAAGGCATTCTTTGTTTGTCTTTTCATTCTGCCTCTGCAAGGTTAACGCCATTAGCTGACACACCTGACCCTGAAGCGTTTATCCAACTGTCTGTCTCATCCCTGCTGGTCTGGCCTGTTTGGACCAGCATGCTAGCAGTCTCTGAATAGACACGTTTCCGTGATCTCTCCAGTTTGTCCCCCCAGGTTACAGTCCACCCAAATCAGCATTATAGGGATAGTTTAGTGAGGTAGTGAGGTTATCTGAGATATTTATTCATAATCAGTGTTTTACCTATAATAGATGGCGGTCGGCATGCCCACAGTTACTGACAATGAATCTGAGCTAAGTATCAGTGGGACGGAGGAATTTGTTTTAGCCACTAACAAAAGGCCGACTTACCAAAAATATCAGTTTAAGTGTATATTATATTTGGAATATTTTCACCATTTCAGCTTGCTGTCAGACAACCATGTTTAAGTTGACATCGAGGGAACTGAAGCCGTTCTATGCTCTCGTCAAAGCCACCAGACTCCATTGATAAAAATGGTCATTTTACGAGATGCTGGTTTGCTGCTGCCTCAATCTGTTAGTTGGTAGTGTTTAGTATTATTGTGTCACTTTGGTGTATCCGAACTGACCCTTTAAATCCCCAAAGTCACATGATAACATAAGCAATTGAACAAATGAGGCTGTGTAACAACAGTAACTCCTGTGTTTCTGCAAGGCAGAATAAACATAAAGTTTGGTGCCTTGGATGAGAGACAAAAAAGCAAATATAACAGCTTCGGCTCACCCAGTGTAACTTAAACAGGACTGTTTGCCGCCGGGTAAAGTGGAGAAAAAAATTGTAAATGCAGTGTACAGTTAAATATAAATTATTTGTTTTTATTTGTCTAAAATATGTTTTGCTGCTGCCCTTGTCCTTCTTAGCTTAGCCTCCTCATGCTGATACCCCTGCCTGCTTCTCTAAACTAGTGGTGTGCCGACCGCCATCTACTGTAGGCAATACACTGACTATGAACAAGTGCCTCATGCAACCACAGTTTAATAAATCTGAACTATCTCTTTAATTCCCTCATCCATTGCCTCTCTGCACCCAGCAGGTTGTTTAAAGAGATCATTTGTACAAAAGGGAGCTGTTCCATGTTTATGAGATGTTGCATGGTCCTCCACAGAGGAGTCGTTTATGCAGGCTGTCAGGAAAGTGGTTTAATAGGAGGATAGAGTCTGATATATAGCTGTTTTCAGTGTGTGTTCACAGGCTCTAGGAATGCTTATTGTGGGTGGTGAAGCAATAACCCCTCAAGCTCCAAAACTCTCCCTCCTACCAAGCAGGCGCCCGCAGTGTTTCTGTGCTTATCTGATGGTGAGGTTGTTTTATCTTGGGAAGTTTCCAGTCATGACAGGAGATCCTCAGGGTAACAAGATAAGCTAAGAGAAAAGTATTGTTGTCATTTTTTAAATTCACCTTGAAGGAACTGTACATACTCTGCTATCTTTTAACTGTGCCAGTTTCTGTTACCTTTTGAACAGACCATTTTCTGTCCAATCTACAGTTGTCTCTCCGGTGGCAAAGAAGTCAAATCCAGGAAACACCCTCGTGTAAATTCCTGCAGAATGAGTTGTGTGTTCACTTTTTTATTGTTGGAGTTTGGCAATAATTATCCATCACGTAGCAATCACAAAAGGAGCCAGTTACAGCAGGCCAGCACACCTATGTTTGATGACTGCACTCAAGCAAACTGTGTGGTTGTTTGTTGACTCACGAGGAGAAGAGACAAATGGATGCACTGGAACCAGAAGCCAGAACTTTATTTTGCATCAACCTTTAAATCATACAACCATAAATGCGCTTATTACAATAGAACGATATTAACAACCTTGTACATTACTTCGTTACTTTAAGCTTTGGGTGGCATGTCAACTTTTTAAATCAGTAAAGAAAATGGGGAATAAAACCTAAACATCTTTATCTCCCCCTCCCACTTCCTCTGTTCATCCCCAGGGTCCGCTCAGTCTCTTCCATGCATGGCCCCTCAGATGTTTGCAGGAAGGAAAGGAATGAGGAGATTGTTGACTCACACTGAGCAGATATGACGCTATCTGAGCAGTGGGATCATTAAAGGAATATGTGCTGTATTATGTTCGTTACATTAAACTGCTTGAGACAAACCCAGCCGCTCACTCTGAAGGGAATGTCACAGCAGTCTCTTAATAATGAAAGTGTGTCTCTCTCTGCTCAAAACATCTCTGCATTCCTATCTTAAGATAGATACAGCACATTCTCAGAATAGGGGCGTGTCATGGATTGTTCAGTTGCTTTTTCTTTTCTCTTTTCCCTCTCAAACATCTGCAGCCCTTGCAGAAAGCGCCTCCCATGTGACCAGCATGCATCCATAATTCATCCTTCAGTTTTTCGCAGTGTTCCAGCGCCACTTCCGCATGTTTCCTGCGTGACCTTGTCTCCCTCCTCCCCTTCTATCTCATTCTGGTGTTTGTGTGTTTCAATGTGTCTGAGTGTACCCATTGTTGATACAGTGAAGACATGGGAAGTGCACACATTTCATGTCAAAGGCTCCACAGAGTAAATATTTGAAATGCCAGCACTACTATTGATTAGGTTATTATTAAAACCCTTCACAGTTGGACTGTGTGTCCTGCTCAGTATGAGACGGAGTGTGTGAGTCCTTCACCTTCCCTCTGGAGGAAAACGTATGACCTCAGCTGAACAGCTCTGGGGAGCTTTTGGGAGCGAGAGAAAGGCTCTACTATAGCAAGAATGAAAAAAAAAAGAGTACAGTTAAAAAGGGAAGGGTAAGGCTATGTGTGTGTCTGTTGCCATAGCAATCTTTCCATTAAGTCACTGGCCGGGGTTTTTCCAAACTGGGCTCGTCCACCTACTGACAAAGAGAAAGACGGAGTGACAGAGCGGAGAGAAAGAGAGCAGATTTAGAAGCAAAACAAGGCAAGCAAAGACAAATGTAGGGCTGGTCAGCAAGTGAACAGGATAAGAATAAAGGTTGATAGATGACAAAGCAGATGAGAGAGAAAAGACAGAAGCAGGTGAGAGGGAGAACAGAGGGGCAGGTGAGGCTTAACACTGATCGCTCCCTCTTTAATCAGCATGGGAGAGATTGAGGGGTGCTGCTTCTAGAAAATAACAAGGTGCCTCCTTAATCTTCAGATTGCACTATAATGTAGGTATTATCATCCAGCCTGCTCACACACAAACACACACACACACACACACACACACACACACACACACACACACACACACACACTGAATGTGAGCCTTATCCCTTCTGCCCTGCACACAGCATGAAAGCTACTGTAAACAGCCAAAGGGTGGGAGCTCACAACCTGACATTTTCCTCGTCATTTGAACATTTAAATATCATTAAAACACTCTCCTGCCCTCTGTAATAGCTGCCCCCTGCACGCACATCTATCCCTCTTCTCTTCCTGTGCTGTCCACTCTGCTGCTGCTTTATTTTCTCTCCCTCCTCGTCGACAAGTGTGCATACGCCTTTGTCTGTGAGGGACGCCAAGAAAAACATCAAAGTTGTCCAATCCTGTGAGAGCCCAGGCCTGTGCAACACAGGCAGGATCTCGCTCCACCCTGCAGTTGTGTCTGTGCCTAATAAGCACCCCTGACCACAGCAAGGGCACCGGCTCTGACTCTCTCAATTCAAAACCCAGCTGGCAGCGCAGGCCTGCTGACATCATCACCTCCAGTCTGCTTTCTGAGCTCTCCCTCTTTTCAGTTTATGATGTCATAACCCAGAAACACTGTCATGTAACAGCCCAGAGAGGAGTATTCATTAGCGTGTCCATGTATGTATTTTTGTGCTTTTGTGACACTTTGTGGCAAGCTAAATTACCAAACTGTTCTGCAGACATGAAATGAAGCAGGGCTTTTAATGTGGTGAGAGAGCGGGGCGGGGCACCCTAACACCCAGTGGGTGCTTGAAGAGAAGAGTTGGCAGGAAGATGACGCACAAACAATCCACACTCAACACCCTAACACAGTCCAAGACTGCTCATTTCTCACACCATAAAACAGTGATTGTGCTGTTGACACATCAGGGTACAGATATATGTGACTAAACATGAACTCATGTGGGGGCATCGACCTGCAGAACAGGAAGGCATCACTTTCAGGTTCCTCTCGGATGTGTGTCATATTATCCTGCAGTGGATGTTTAACTGCTTTTGTTTTGTTCTCCTCAGGTGCGTGAGATTCTGGGCCGGTGTTCCTGTCCAGCTCAGTTTCCTATGATCAAGGTGTCGGAGGGGAAGTACAAAGTGGGAGACTCCAGTGCATTGATCTTCATAAGGGTAGGCCCCTCACCACCATAAACAGAATAATCTGTCACTGTCAGCCATGAGACATGTCTTTGTGATCACTTTTTATAGTCTAGAAGTATACTGTGCAGCAATGTTTCCACTAATCATCAGTTAGTTCAAATAAATCCTTAATTCACCAAGTAAGATGTGAAAAGGCTTTGGCTCTACCTGCTGTTTTTCTTCCTCTGTGGTACAAAAACTGCCCATACTGCATTTTTTGCTGCAGAATGATTCTGTTTTTGTTGGCATCAGAGGGCAATTTGAGCAAAGGCACCACCAGTCGGCATTTGCTGTCTGAAACACTATAAAATGTACACTGTAAAAAATCCTCGACCAAAACATCCCCTGTACTCGTATGTTGGGATGCTGTTTTTGCTCATGGAAATGTAGCTAGTTTTACTAGTTACTACTAGTTTTAGTTGTACTAGAGAAGAACACAGCTACTTAAGCTTCGTTGTAGCGTTGTTGTCAAGTGAGCCAGATCTCTGATAGAATGACTACTAAAACAACAAAAGTAGAACAAAGCTCAAAATAAAACAAATTATCCTAAACCCTCTGGAGTCACTGATAATGCCAGCAATCAAATCATGACTTCCTCATGACGTCACAGTGTCAACTTGCTGTCAGCTTCTCTCTAAAGTGCTGGTTTGAAATTCCATGCCAGCCAAGTAAAACCGGAGATATGGTTAAATATATTTAGTATAAAAATATAAATGCTATCTTCATTTTACATCTTAAATGTTATATTTGCAACCTGTGTTCACATTTGCAACATTCTTCATTGAGCATGTTTGTGTTTTGAAAGTAAAAAAACGTAATTTCCATAAAAACATTGTTATGTTCTTTTCGTGTGTGTGTTATTTTAGGTTAAAATGTTGATCCAGTAAGTCAAAGTGAACAAAATAATTATTAGGTCATATAGGTGAGGTTGTGCTGGGAAAAAAGACACCAACATGGCGTGGCTAACATTTTTTTAAGTGGTATATATAGGCCGAATGAAAAGTATTAAAAAACAGCCAAAACAGCCCTTGAGACTCCAAAGGGTTAAAGTCAGTTTTACACTGTTCAGCTGTAAATATAGGAGTTACCTTGGAACATAGCACAGAAGAGTGTGAGGCCTGCAGTAATTGCATGGAACCATACGGTGTTGGCATATGGCATCATATGTTGTTTCAAGGAGAGCAGGGTTATGCAGCAACAGATAAACCACTCAGCTGCTTTAAAGCCCAGAGAGCTGTACAGTGTGTGTAACAGCGCTGTGATTCCTCTCTCTCATGTGAGTGTTTACAAACTGGCCTACTCCCAGGACTGTACTTTTTTTTCCACTGAGACACAATTAGAGCTTTAGGTCATTTCCTGAGTTGGCCCTTATCTTGGCTCTAGCCTGTTTCTGCTGGACTGCTTGTCTCAGTTTCAGTTTGAGAGCTGCCACTGAGCCCACACCAGGCCTCACAGGACTGTGCAGGAAGGCTGGCGGTTACCAGGGATCGATTTGGTCTCACTTACCTAAAATGTACCCGAGCCAGATTAATGCACTCATTGGATGGCATTCCGGGTTGTCTGCATTTACATTTTAGGCCTGGAATGTCAATATTTCTTCGCTTTCAGCGGCACCACTTCTTCCAGACAGGGAGATGTGATATACACTATGTAATGTTTGGCACACCCTTATCTAGGAAATTGTTTTTTCTGTATTTTTCAAAGGTGTCATGTACACTTAACTGGGCAGGGCTGTAGAAAAATAATCAAATTTAACATGATTATAATACATTGACGCAAATAAACATCACTAATTGGCATTTTTGCCTAATTTATGGCAAACATGATAAAATGATTAATATTCTGACGGTATCTATTACACCAAGACTATGTCTACTGGGGGACCAAACAAACAAAACAAACGGAAAGATCCTTAGATTACAGATAATCTGATTCTCTCCAGATGATAGAATTGGTTTGAATCTATTTTAGAAATAGTATCATATGAACACATATTAGCTGACTCAATGATAAAGAACTTTAAGAGGTCTTTAGAGCTTTTTTTCACTCATGTTTCTGGATCACTTTGATGATGTGGTTGTGTTTCTATAATTGCTAAATGTTTTCTATGGTTGTTATAAATATGTGCATTTATCACAGGTCTTTGCATATCGTATAACTAAAGGCAATGAAACTGTTTGTTTTTGTATATTAAATAGATAAACATGGTCGTCCATAAAGTTGGATTAATTTTGTTTTGTTTTCAACCACCCTCTATTTTTGAAAGACTATTATAATCTGTATTTTACTTTCTTTAATGGTGCAGGCTAAAGTGCTTGTCTGTGATAAATATAGTCCTAAAACAGAGACAGGGTTGTTCTCTCCTGCATTTTCATTTCATCTCATGAATGCACAATTATGAGCGATCAGGCGCACTAAAGCCATCATTAGTGGCTGTTAAATTAATCCTGAGAGGGAAGGCTGAATGCATAATTTTTGTCTGAGGAAAAAAATAAAAGGTCTTCCTCTATCCAGCAAAATTAAAAATACATAACAGCTCCTCCGTCCTAATAATAGATACAATAATAATAATAATAATTCTAGAAGCTTATGTTTGTGTGTTGGAACGGCCATTTTAATGGGACAGACATGTTTATTTCTGTTCGCTGTGTGTGTCTGGGAGCCTTTGGCCTGTCAGATTAGCTCTCTTCACACTCTCTCCGCCCTCTCCTGATTCCTCGCTGGGGATGACAGTGATCACACATATGCCCGAGCAGCTACAAGTGCGGCCAACACACTTCGCTTATTCTTCCGAGGGGAGGAAGCGGGCAGCCGCTCTGAAAGCCAACAAACCCCTATTCAGCTGCCAAAGCTCTGAGAAGGATCTCTGGATGAACGAGGGGATGAAACAGAGAGAGCAAATGGGCGAGCGGGCCACATGAACAGAGGGGGGAGTTAATAAGGCGTCTTTGTCCCCAGGGAGGTCGCTCCCCAGAGGGAGGAGATGCCTTCAGTCGTGGGGCCCATCAGCTGAAATGAACCATGAGCTTACATTTTTGAGCTCACCAGCTAGATTTAAGAAGAAATTGGTTCAACACGCCCCCGCAATGATGACAAGAAGTCTCTCTGTTCGCTGTTGCCATAGAAACTAGGATTGGGTCTCTCTTTGCTGTGATACCCCTTCAGTGGTCGGGAAATTAGGCAGCTAAAGATCTAAAGTGGAACATGGTCCCAAATCGCCTATTTAGCCTCAGCAGACTCCTCAGCAGTGCTGCAGCATTATGTATTAAACATGAAATGCATGATCAGCTTGTTGGATGTGGAAACAAGTGCTATAGAATGTAATAAGATTGAATCATACAGCATTTTAACACCCTTGATAATTCTCTTCATGGTCTTGCAATTATCCCACTCCAGTTACACAAAGATATTTGTTTTTTCACAGTTACCATCATGGCAACACTCAAAACAATAACAAATTCATTAATTGGAGACATGAAGTCATGTCTAAATATGTCACAACAATACCTCTGTTATATAGAGACAGAGCGAAAACCACGCCCACCGGGGGTTTTGGGGACAATCGGCGCCACAATATGGAGCCAAGGGCTGAAATGCTGCCTGTAGCTAGATAAAAACAGTTATTTTAAAGGGGTCATATTGTGGGGAAAAAACCCACTTTCCCCCATTAACCCACAAACTGTGAAATAAGACAACCAATTTAGTTTTTTGTGGGATTCCTAGAACATAAAATATGGGATTTAACAAACCTTTCAGATTTGTCTCTTCTTCCTATGTCACATACAGGCTCATTAGAATATACCACCCCTACGAACTGAGTATCTCCATCCATGGCTTGAGAACTACCTCTGGTGCTCAAAATGTTTTTGCAAGCCAATAAAATAGCTTTTCATACAAAGTCAGTATAGGTATATTTAGACAGAAAGTATGACAAAAATGATCTGTATCTGTATGAAAGCATGCATGCATGAGAAACCCAAAGTATAAGTATGAAGTATGAGAATGAGAATGTCAAATTATTATTTTAGCACTCTTTGTATAGCTGAGAGGAGCTAGTAGTTAGCTAATGTTAGCTATGTGGAAAAGCACTTGCAATCAGAATACTGCAAAGCTTTCTGAAATGATTTTGCTTTACTTACAGAAATACAGTTATTTGACTAAATGACAAAGTACTTGCTGCACATGTAACGTTAGGCACACTGAGGGTCAGGATCCAGCAGTTTTCCTATTCTTCTGCCAGTGCCCCACTTTTTTATTGCCTGTATCCACTTTTGTCTTCGTAAAGGCTCAGCTTTTTCGGTTCAGCAGCTTATAAAAACTTAGTTATGGGTTCTTTACCCTGTTGGTTGTGCATCCCACATTCACACAGCAGCTTTTAGGAATTTTTCTGTTGTTTTCCAGCAGACAGAACTGAAAACGAGGCACCTATGCACAATGTAAAGTCTGGTGTGGGCAGGGTTTAATTGTGATCTGTTGCTGTGCTGCACCCCATGCAAAAACTAAGACAAATGATCACAGAGAGAGTCTGAAGTGACAGCAGATCTATTCTGCAAACTACAAAGCAAAACTTGTGGAAAAAGGTCAATTCCTCCTGTTGTGGCTGCAACTGTTATACCTGCAGTGTGAATCTCTGTTAACGGACCCTTATGATGTTTTGAATTGTGGAAATTCTACATCAGTGATGATAAAATGCAGCCTTGCTTTTCACTGTTGGCACATGATGGTCACGCAGCATCACACAAACAGTAAACCTGTTACGGACATAAGGCCAGAGCAGAGGAGTGTAAGCAGTTTATACTCTCAGGTCTGATAGAGATAAGCAGATCAGCTGTTTTGACAGATTTGATGTAGTAGGAGAGCAAGGCCGATGGAAAGACTTGTAGTGGATTGGCAGGGATTGTATTCAAGAGAAGGTGGGGTCAGACATTGGTTCACACGTCTGTGGCCTCTCTGTGACCACAGTCAGGGATCCGGAGATGAGGCTCTGTGCCACGTGGGATTTGGTGGAAATAAACTCTCTGCCAGCCCACGCAGATTTACCATTATGGCTTTGCCTTGTCTGCCCTTTGAGACACGGGTACAACCTTTGAAACATGTGGCTGGCAGACCCTGTTACACAACCCAAGGCAGGGGGACACATCCACGGGGCTCTCACATCAGGCAAATTGTTTTGCTTCAGTGAAGGCAGCTTCTGCCTGGAGGGAGCGAGGCTCCTCGGTCTGATCTTGTGGATGTGTGTGCTTCAAAGAGCAGAGGAGAGTAGGAAGTGACATATCCTCCGACCCCCCTCTGTTATTGCTGTCCAGGCCCCCTTTCCTCTTTGCTCCTCTCCACGAAAACTGAAGTCTCAGCTGAGGAGCAGAGAGGACAGCAGGGGTGAGCTGTTACCATGCTAATTCACCCTGCTTCCCCCTGAAAACACGGGGAGGCCAGCTGAGAGGCATGAGGGAGAGAGATAGCCCAAAATAAAAGAGTGTCTTTCACAGCACTTTGGCTCTTTCTTATGCTACCGTACTCTTGTGAGTTGGCATGGCAATGAACAGCCCTCATAATGGCAGCAGCTGGGGGTGATGTGGGAGAAAGAGGAGGTGTGGGGGAGGGAGAGGCAGGGGCACAGGCAGGGGTGCATCTACATGTTACGTAACACTGAAGACCAGCCAGCCTTTAGCAAGCTGCCCCACTTGTGGAATTTGCATATCTATTGGCTTGTGCAGTGTGTGTGGTAGCACAGTATATCAATAGGTTTGGTCATTTTATTTGTGCATGAATGTTACTTTCTGTTCATCCATTGAAGCCTTGTTTTCTCTTTTCTACCCTCAGGTCCTCCGTACTCATGTGATGGTGCGTGTTGGAGGGGGCTGGGACACTTTAGAGCACTATTTGGACAAGCATGACCCGTGTCGCTGTGCTGCTTTTGGTGAGGTCACTTCCTGTTCCCTGTCAGCCCCAAAACAAAACACAGTTGTTGTGTCTCGTTGTTGCATCATTTATAATGCATTTAAGATCATAAACAAATGATTCACATGTGATGTGCTATGTTCAGACGAGGAGCAGACACTGGGAAGGTCAACAATATTGAGAAATAGTGTTTGTCATTCAGTCCTAGTAGACAAAAATATATATATATATAATTAATCCAATTCTATATTCTGTCATTTTACCCATTATGACTTCTGCTGTTGACTGATTTGACATTGTTACATCACCCAGAGACAATCAGCCTGTTTCGTACTGAAACCTGACCAAAATTACTTCCAGCCAGGAAATTGAGGTCTGCAGAATGATGCAAGTTTGTAATGGAAAATGTGAAATCACTCTGACTCTATAATTCCTCTGCTGCTACCTTATCCCACAACACATCTGTGCAGTAACTCATCTCAACACAATAGGTTTTTTTTTCTTCTCACCATTCAATGCTCCATACTTTTTTTTATTAGTGGCACAGTGATACATGCCCACACAGTATGCTGGGTGAGACCATCCCTCCTTATCTGTGGGTCCAAACTGCTGCTTAAGTGGTGATGTCAAGGGCCGAGCGTCTGGCCTGGGCAGCTGACACCAGCTGAAATCGTAATTGGTGCTACATCTCTAACCACAAGGGGTCATGTTGAAGATCATAGAGTATTATGTGATTACAGAAATATGCCTTCTGTGTTCTATAAATGTTCTCCCTAAATGGTGGGATCATCAACATCTCTCTGGTTGGCTAGTTCCACAAATAAGGGTCTATCTATCTCTGGCTCAGGGTAGCATACAACATGTTATCTACTGCTGCTATCTCACAGCTTGAGGTTGATGTAATTAGCTATGAAATGTTTCTGGACCTCTAAATGACCTTTAACCTTGTTGATTGGACAGGCAGTGATTCTCAGCAGGGGTATTCTGCAGATGCCAGGGAGTACATGGAAAGATTGTGGAATAGCTAAACTAATATGATTAAAAAAAGGAAACAGTTGCAGGTACAGATATCCACAAGTTGAGCCTTTTGTAACACAATGTCTAATGGATAAAGTTCAAATAGCTAGGCAAAATGGAAAAAAATTGAAATAGTTCACTTAAAGTAATATTGAATTTTGAAATTGTCGGCTGAAAATAAGGAATAAACAGCAGAAATAGAGAGCTAGCTAATTGGTAATGGATGAAATATGAAAAGGCCAAATGTAATAGATAAATGGTAGAAATGGTCAGCTAAAAGTCATGGATAAATGATGAAATAGCTAAATGTCATGACTATATGATGAAATGGTCAGCTAAAAGTTTTGGAAAATTATTGTCACTCCAAGTTGTATAGATGCAAACTTGATTAAACCAACCTCAACACTGACAGTTCAATTGAATGTAAGAATATTGTAGCAATATCCATGCTTATAGAATAAATAATTCCAATAAATAATACCAATTCTGATGCACACATGATTGGTGGTGTGGATGAAGGTAAACTGAAGTTTATCTGACAGAGATGTAGGTTAAAGGTTGGAAACCTGTGGGTTATTGGTCCATCTTAAACACTTGTCATTAATCTGTCTCCCCAGCCCACCGCTACCACCAGGCTAAAGCCAGTGGCCAAGGTCAGGGAGGCCAGAGCAAGTCCTCGAGCGCCCACTCATCCCGCTCCACCAGCCCGGGACCACACTGGAGAAATGATGGCATTGCACCTTATAAACCTCCTGACAGGCGCTCCCTGGAGCCCCCCTCTGCTCCATGTGCCTCTTCCTCCTCCACACGGCCCGGCCGCTCTCAGAACCCTTCTGGCCCCACCGAGCTCGACTGTGGTGCAGCACGCACTCTACTCCCGCGGCCGCCAAGAGACCGATCAGAACCCCGCCACTTTAATCCTCTCAGGTGTGTGCATCTACGCAAGTCTTCAGATAAGTGTTTGGATAAGTGTGTTACCTTGATAAGAAATTAATCTCTTACAAGTAGCCTGGCAGTCATGCTCAGTGTTTGCTGCCTGCTCTTATGTGCCCACAGATGACCACAGACAGAAACACACACACACACACACACACACACATAAAGAATTGGTATATACACAACAAATACACATACCAGGAATCCACAGATTAGACCAGAGCAGATTTATCTAATCTCAGGTGACATTGGCCAGATAAATCCTTCTCACGCAGCCTCCAGCACTTCCTAGCGGCTACAAGGTGGACACCCAACATATTTATTCAGCTCTCCTATAACCCCACTCCTCTCTCTTCTACTTTCATTCACTTAATCAGACTGAGGATTGCCTAAAGATGGCTTTGATTTTGTGCGAGCTGTTGCTTAAGCCTTTCTTCTCTTGCTACGGCAAACAGATGGTCTGAATTAGTGTGAAGCCAGTGACAAATGAAACCACACATCAGTCTTTTCTGATATGCTATTGATGCGGAACATCATGATAGAGCAGTGGCCGTGCTGGTGGCATCGGAGCCAGGAGTAGTGGCAAGTTAAGACCAGTATAAGTGACGCTTTCTACGGGATATAAAGACAATAAAATCTGCTAATGTTCTCCATGAAGCTTGTTAAAGGTTTAGTTGGTCACATACCTTCCCTAGATGTCAGAGGCACCATTGTTTACAATAATTTGGTGCTGAATGGTGGTTTACTTGGGCTTCTGGCCAATGTGCGGCTCATTTCTGTATTGAGCGATGGCTCAGACCAGACGTCAGGGCAACAGCTCATTCGAATTAACCCTGTGTGGGTGGGGCGTCCATTTTGAAGTGCGCCAGACTAGATAAAGACTAATCTGACAACTATCCCTAGACAACTGTTCAGAGCTAAGTGTGGAAGTAGGTCAACAGGTGGGCTCCATGCAGGCAAGTTAGCATGCCTGGATATGCACAAATCTAATTTATGAGGATAACTTTAGAAGTCCGGTGTAATTAACACTGATCAAAGGCAGAACCCGTGATCTAAATGAAAGCAAAACTTTATGCTCACCACCAAAATTCAAAACACATTCCTAAATTGACTCTTGAGTCTTTTACTGTGAGTTTATAAACTGTTTTCTGATGCTTTTAAAGTTTTAGTTACGACAAAAATATCTATAAACTTCAGGGTAAACAGGCCGATATGTCCTGGATACATTGCATTTGTCTCTTATTTCTCGATGGAGAAAAGTCAACAATTGGACATTTTAAATCCCATTTATAACATTAGGATCATTAGACTGTACTTTTTTCCAGCTGAACCAATTGGATGGTGAAAAATAATGGACGGAAAGTTGTGCGTTGTGTTCATGTTCTAATCTAGGCTAATTCTTGAGTTTCTATTATGGATTGTTATACATATGCTATCTTTTTAAAGTAGCAAGTAATCATACAGGGAGGTCAAATCTATCTATCTAGATTTGTTTTTCCTGGAATTGATTATACAGTGAAACCTGATGGTGCATGACTGTGGATTGTCTGCTTGATAAAGAGCAATGTGTTAGGATATCTACAGAATGTTTGTGGTAATATTATAAATGTAACTTACTCTTTTTTTATCTCCCCTACATTGCAGGAATAAGGAGACCAAGATGCCAGTGACACGACGTCTGTCTGGAGACAGTGACTCCTCTACAGCCTCCTCTAAGGGAGGAGGAGGAGGAGGAGGGGGACGGTACTCTCTCGGTGGGGCTTCACGGCGCTCTAATGATGACGTAGTTTTGCTCGTCAATCGCAAGGAGGGGAAGCATGTGATTGAGAGGCCTGGTGCTGGAAATCAGACCCCGTCCCTGCGTCCCTCACTGCCCCGTGCTCGCAGCCAGTCTCGGGAGCGCCCTGCTCTCGCTCCAATACTGAAACCGAACCCACCACAAGGATCTGCTGATGGATCGCGACCATCCCGCACAGAGAGGGGCCGCTCCCTTGGCAACGATGGACCAAGGAGGCTCCATGCTCCACGTTCTCACAGCCAGAGTAAGTTATCTAGCCGTACTTTGTCCAGTGATGCCAGCCCGGGACCCGCCTCCTGCTACAGAGACCCTCAGCCCCTAGCCTCAGACAGACGAGAGGAACTTCGAGCCAAACAATTGCCCCCATCATCTCCCAGAATAGGTGGTGGTTTTTCCAAGAGGCAGTCGTCCTCTTGTTCTAACTCACCTATTAAAGGAGTCCAGAACAACAGCAGCAGCCCCAGCAAGAAGATTATAACTACTCCCAGACCTCCGGCCCCTCGCTCTCCCTCCATAGGAAAAGGCAGACTTCTGCCACCAGTCAGCTCGGGAGGTCGACGTTCCCCCCACTCGTCTCCCCGCAACTCTCACCATCACACTGCCCGCTCCCCTCGGACTTCACAGGGTCCTCGATCTGCTGGGCGAGGCCACCATAGGAACTGGTCTGGCCCGGAGCACCAGGAGCCCGAGGAGGACGGAGTAGGCCTCGGCTTCCAGATGCTGCCAACATTAGACCCCCAGAAGGAGCAGGATCTCTATCGCAGCTTTGAGGCCGAGTTTCTGGCCAATACCCAACAGACGAGAGCAGTGTCTTGTAAAGCCCCTCTGCAGGGAGCTGGGACACATTCAGTGCCAGCACCCACTGATCCTAATGTCACTGACTCTGCCTACTCCTCTTCTAACTCCTCCACCTCCTCCCTGAATGTGGGGGCAAAAATAGGAACCCTGCCTGACCTCAGGGAATCCAAGAGAACTAATCCCCGTCACTTCCCTCTGGACGATCCCTTAAATTTACTTTATGGACACAATTTTGGAGGACCACACAACTTTGGTCAAGGAGAGCCTGAGCACTGGGGGGAGCGTGGAGGGGGTCTCAAGAAGCTCCCAGCCATCTCTAGCTCCATCGAGGAGAGGGAACCTCCATCTTCCCTGCCTGGACTTGTAGACACAGACAGTTTGATGAATCAGGTCCCATCACAGCCTGCGTTCCACTGTAGGAATATGAATGGAGACCATGGAGGTTGTCCTCCCACCGTGGGGCTGACAGGTCAGCAGGGCCAGCTTGGCTGGGGCACAGGGCCTGAAGGAGATGTTCCTCTGGAGAATCACCGGCCAAACTTACCTTATGACCTAGAAAATGGGGATGGCAGTGATGACCTTCCACCCCCAGAGGCCTGTCCATCCCCCGTGCCCCTTCCCCCCTCTGAGGACTGCTCCTTCCAGGACTCCTCTAGTGAAAACTCTTCCATGTGCTTCAGCTTGAGTGAATCACGCTCCGAATCCCCCCCTCCATCTTCGCCCCTGGCCAACGGGGACACCGATGGAGAAGGGCAGCAGTCTAAGAAAGGGCAAAAAAAGACAGACAGGGTAGCCCCTATCTCTAAGCACAAACTGAGAGGCAGGGTGAGGCCTCGCACTGACAACAGGCCAGAAAACAGCCCTTCACGTATCCCCACCCCGGTCAGCTACAGAGATCTGCAGGCTCACGACACGTTTTCCCCAAGCCACACCCCGCCACTGTCCCCTCGGAGCTCGCACTCTACTGGTCGTCCAGCCACATGCAAGGGCCTGCACCAGGCCTTTGCAGATATGATCCATCCTCAACCACGCTCTCCAGCCATGGGCAACAAAGATTGCTCATACCCTGGACAGTCAGGGAGCCTGGACACTGAAGCTTGGATGTAGCACAGATGACACAAAGGGTTGTTGTCATGAACTTTGACTACTGTGTAAAAAAAGACTTAAGAATGGGCTATAGACTGTTTTCATTGCATGTCTAACACTCCTTTTTCACTTACTTTCTCCCCTGAACAACTGCAGGGGGTTCACGTTGCTTTTATGTTGCACTCAAGCCAAATTATTTATTACCAAAGGAATGGTTTTTAATATTACTTTTACTGTAATTTTAATGTGTGCATGGGGATGCTTTTGCCAATCATAAGGTGTTCTTCTTCCTATTTTTTTTCTTTTTTCTCGCAAAGACACTTGTGAAGTTCTCACGGTTGATACAGAGAGATAGAGAGAGAGCATATGTGCTGCCATGTGCCCTGCCAAGGGGCATGGTGAAGTGCCAGGGATTTAAAGCTGCAACTCTATAAAACAGTGTAAACACTAAACCTTTAGTCAGGTGGATTGGCTCCCTCTTGTGGTTTGCCTCAGCATCTCTGCTTGCCTTGATAGTCAAAGTACTGGTATGATGACTGTGATATTTTCAGTCTCTTCACTTTAGTGGTCTTCATATATGACTCAATATACTCACATTTACAATATACTAATAGGTAACATAGACAAAGGTACCCCCATCATGAACACTACATGTACTACCAATCTCTGTACAGTTGTCCGCTGGTATTAATGTTACCTTTTCACAACAGTCAATGTAGTCGAGATAGATATTTGTTTTAAAATGCTTTATGTGTTACAGGTTTTTAAGATTTTGTTTAATGCAGTAAAACATCTTAACTTTATTTCTACTTTTAAAGTGGATTAAGTGTAAAGAAAAAATAAGAGGAGCAGTGAAGGTTGTGTTACTTTGTGTCATTGTCACTGAAACAGAAATGTTGGTAGCTCCTCCTCTGACCAAACTGTACTCTGGAATACAATGATACATACATACAAAAGTCAAAGGCTTAGGAGAATGAATGTGTAAATACATATTGATGTTCTCACTAATAGATGTGGGTAATTTGTATATAAGAAAGGCATTGAATATACAGATTAATGTACATATTCACTGTAATGAGTTCTGTGCTGCCTTAGCTATGCAATATTGGTGTTGGAAATGCCTTGACGATTCCCCTTGCCTTAAAATGTATTCGCAGGTTAGTTTTTGAATGTTTTTGCTCAACATCACTAAGATCTGTTTGGACAACACTACATTGCCATCATTAACTGTTTGTGATAATAGAAATTGGAGAGTTTGAGTGTGAATGTGGAAATACGTGAGGAACATTGCCAATTATAAATATAAATTGTACTTGATGTAGGTGTACAATTCATGATAGACATATATAATTTATTGCCTCTGAATCCTGTTAATTTGTTTTGAAACACAAGAAGCCAGATAACCTACTTAGCAGATGGAGTTTAAAGACACGGTGCGATCTGTGGTGACATCTAGTGGCTGAAGAAAGACATTTTATTTAGACAGAGCAAATACATGCTGTGTAATGGGTGGGACATTACATGTTAATGGTGCTGATTAGAGACAATATCAATGGTGTGATAAGGTGAAGTTAGATGGACGAAGTTAGATGGATGAAGAATGACTTGGGCTTGAGTGTCTGAATGTGTGCAACAGTGCATGAATAATAGATCCTGTAACTGGATATTCACGTTCTCTTGAGAAGCTCTTGCACAGTTGCAGAGAGTATAAGAGGTCAAACCCCAGCGACAGTACTTCTGTTTTTTGGTATTTAAGAGGTGCGGACTTTGTAAAATATATTTGAAAGTGGAAAAGTTTGACTTGTTGTCAGTTAAGAGAAGTTGGTGGCCATTTGTTTTTGATGTGTTTACAATGGTTTTGTTGAATCTCTCCCAGAGAGATTATGGAGACAATGTCAGTAAAAAAGAAACACTTTCTGACACGCCCATGTTTATAATACATTATTAATATACTTATGATGTTTCATAGGGTTAGGATTAGCCTAGCCCCTTACACTAACCCTGATAATCACATTATAATGCAGTATACCATTGTTTATTATGCATTATAAAACACATTATAATGTATTTCAACTATGAGAATTATAATACACTATGAACCTTGCTAAATCAGTGTCTGTAAGTGACCAATTATTGCTATAAAGCATTATAAATATGCCTATTTATGACTGTAATTAAACAGAACAATAAGAAGATTATAACATGTTACAAGTATGTTTGAAATGCATTATAGGCATGGGCATCATAGAAAGTGTTATGAAAAGAAAGAAGCAACATATGTGAGTAACATCTTTTTTTAAGGTGCGGACAAAAAAAGAAGAGTGTGCATATATTAGTGTACATACGGTATGAGAATATGTACAGAGTTGCAGTGATGAGGGGAGTGATGTAGGTCTAATTTATTTATTTATGGAATTAAGTCTCACTGGGCTCAAGTGACATCTGTGTCCCAAGTACTGTTTAATGAGCTTTAAGTTTTTAGGGGCATCTAAATGACGTGGGGCCCCAGCAATTATCAGGCATTTTAAGATTTATTTCTCTCAAAAGTGTGCTGTAAAGACACAGTCTGTTAGAGATGTTGCCAGTCAGACACACTAAACACATTTGGGCTGTTTTGCAATATTCAGATATTCAGTAATTTGATTTAATGCGGACTCGTCATAGCTACAATTAATTTATTATGTATCAGTATTGTAAGAGCTACATATGTAGCTGTTAATTAGTTTCACCTGTATAACAGATGTACACATGTTCTCTAACTGTTTAAAATTTTAATTTCTTATTTGAAGACATTTGCATTTTGATCAACTGGTGTTTAAAATGTACCAGTTATGTGAACTGTGACTTCATACAAACATTTGGTTGTCAATCACAAAAAGATTGATTGTCCTTAAATAATCTGATTTTTGTCCTGCACAACTTTGCAAATTTCATCAATCTCTCTCTCCTTCTCTCTATCCCTAATCAGCGAAATCTGAATGTTCTTGGTTTGACATTTTCTTGTTTGCTAATGAACCTTTCACTAAAACTTCAGTTAAATGTACAGATTGCTTGACATTGTGGAAATTGTATGTATGAAATAGCAATACTGCAACATTTCACAGTTTTTTTGAGGTCGGAAATGCTGTCAAGTTGTTCTTGTAATAAATATTTTCCTCTGAAGTTTATGAAGTATCTCTGATCAATTTTTCATGTAGAACTTTGGTCACAGCAGTGTGCAGAACAAACTGGGTTTAGATTTGGGGAAAGTAGGGCAGAGCTTTTTTGAGAAAAAAAAATAAAATGTGATTAGGATAATTACAATATTATTCTTTGTGCAAAATGTAATTTGCTAACTTTATGTACTTGAAAGATGCATTACATGTAAGATAATGAGTCTAATCATCCCATGTGTCCAGTTGACTGTTATCCGATAATTTCTGTGTGCAGATTTTGCAGTCTGAAGTTTAAAAAATGTAACAAAACTGAATTCCTTGTGTCTTGGTCTGTCAGGACATGTATACTGACGTTTTTTCCTCAATCTGCCGATGTGTTAGGAAGATTATGCAATTTTTATCAATTTAATCTATACTTAGCCAGTTTATTTGGTAAATTAACCTAGTTTAAACTATTTTAGGTTCTAGTGTTTAATTTTTGTTGAAACTATCTTTGAGAGGTGTTTTATTTAACTTTATGGACATTTTAGAGGCAGTTTGTGGTCTAGTAGCGTTATACTCAGAGGTGTTTCTAGTCTTTAGTCTGATTTAAATGGATGGACAAACATATTTAAAAAGATACTAATTTTAACACAGTGGACATTGATAAACAGGTTTGCCCATGATATTAGAAACATCTTTTTTTTATTGTCCTGGATTAGCTTTGTAACAAATAACAATAAACCTACAACTGAGTATATTACTGCTGAAGGTTATTTACAGAACTTAATTATTTTGTTATTTCAGTAACTTCAATTATATATTAAGATACATCTAATATTTTGTGAACTAATCTTTATGTTGTTCCAGGTAGGTATGTTGTCAATTACTTTTTTTGAACATGCCTTTGTGACTTAAGCAAGATATGGTAACACTTTATTTTGAAGGTGTCTACATAAGAGTGACATGAGCATGTCAGAAACATGACATGACAAGTATAATGAGCATTAATGTTACTTCAAAGTGTCATTAATGTTCATGACACATCCCATGTCATGTTTATGACATGCTCATGTCACTCTTATGTAGACACCTTCAAAAAAAGTGTTACCATATCTTGCTTAAGTCACAAAGCATGTTCAAAAATTTCCTAAGTCACATTTCATTTTGACTTAGGCATAATAAATCCGCTTAAGTCACACACTTGACATAGGCCATTATTTTAAAGGGGGAAAATCACATGATCTGATCAACTGAGGATGTAGGCGATTTTACCATAGGTGGCCGGCTTCATGAGGAGATGATTTAGGCAAAAAAACAAAACAGTTTTGACAAAAAAAAAAATACCTAGGCGATTATTTTAACAGTGTGACGATATGTTAAGTATCCTAGTTCATCTTAAGAAATTGTCCACAACTGTTGGGAAGAGTTAAAAAGAGCATAATTGTTAATGAAGTTGTCAAACCGCTGTAGCTGTCAACATTATGTGGATGAAACCTGACGCTGCCTGTCTGTTTGCAAACGTTATTTTGTGGAAAGACGGAAGTAAATCAAGTGGGAGGGGACGAAGGCCATCACAGCCCCTTCTACGCCTGTCACGGTAAGGTGTTTGTGGAGATTTTCTCTCCAAATTCATTGTGTGGCGAGTCTAATTTTAACTCCAGAAGGTACGCTAATTCTTTCGGTAAGGTTTTGAGCAGCCCGACAGATTAAGAGCTTAACTATCCGAGCAAAGGCTTCCTTAAGCCCGTACTTAGAAGGTCATGTCTCAGCTGTGCGAGCTAGAAAAGTGTCCAGGCGCTAGCTGACACTGACAGGCACACTGCACCACACAGCTAACCTTTAGCTCCAGCTTCATTCATATCACTGCTGCAAACATGCAAGAATGGGCGAATCAATTATGCGTGAGTAGTTGATCGGATAGCATCGTTGTTCGCAGAGCTATCTGTACCTATTTAACCAACTTCACCGTGTCATGTTTTAGTTTTCTTCCAACTGAATTACACACTCTGAAGCCTGCTATGCTAACGCTAGCGTCATGGTAGCCTTATGCTACCCAGCTAGCGAACCTTTCCTATACGTTTCTGCGTAAGTTAGCAGTAGTAACGTAAAGTCAGCTGGAGGGAAGTACTCGTATTGTTAGTCTGCAAACTATTTAATGATATCCTAGTAGTTCGGTGTCGGTAGCGTGAATTATCGTACCAACGTACCGTGATCAAATATATCGTTTTGTTAGCCAGCTAATGTGTTAACGCATCGCATTTAATTAGCTTGTGGCTAAGAGCTTGTTTGATGTTGACAACTACTTGAAACTCAATGAATGGCGAAAATGCTACTTTAGATTAATAAAACCCTTTATATTTTATACGCAGTTCATTGTTACTAATGGCTATCTAACGTTAATAACAGAGAGGCCTCTGTCATTCATTTAGACGTTGTATCAAATAACTTAACGTCACTCTTTGCTGGCATGATTGTCCCATCAAGTTTCATTAAATTCATTAAATTTAATGTTATTAGTATAAGGTTGTGTAATAGGAAGTCAGCCGAATTAATGAAAGTCTAATACAATTATGAGCCATAATGTTTTACTGAGATGCCATCTGTTTCATTCAGTGTAGGCAACTGCCAGTGACTACACCAATATTTGTACTGTGTTAATGAAGTAATATAATCATGATATAACGTTATATTTATAACTGTACATGGCATGATGGCACACAGTAAAAACACATTTCTCCTCTCATTAGTAGCAGTTTGTTGTCATTAATATTGTACTCAGAATGTCTTCACTGTAAACTCCAGGGGTGTAAGAAAATTTCGATACATTTTGAGTATTACAAAACTATGTTCTGTGATATTTTATGGTTTAAAAAACAAAACCATCAATTATGAATTAATGGTTTACCTGCAAGGATTTGAAGCAGACTAATTGAACTAAAAGAAGTGTTGTGATGTTGGGTGATACAAGGAGAGTTTTTATTGATGCAAATGCAGATTCCACTTTCGATTGCACTAACAAATTAAGCCTAAATTGTTTTGCTCAGACTTTATGCAAATGGTTGTGTGTTCCTTATATTTTGTATATATATTGATTTATAAATTTAAATATATCACCTTGCTCACAGTATTGCAGTACGTCCCATCCCATTATCCTACTGCAGAATAATGTTTTTATTGTACTCAAGTTAATGGGAATGCAGCTCAGTTAAAAGCTGAGTGCCATCGAGCTCCATTATATTTGAGAGAGGGCAGACATCTCTACGGCCATTATCTTCAATCACTCAGCAACTCGTACCAAAACAATATAGATTGCTAAATATCAGTAGAGATAAGAGGAAAACAATATATTTTGTTTTGGGGGTGAACTGGTCCTTTTAAACCAAGCAGTATTCCCTTTAACTTGAGCAATATTGCTAACATTATACATAGCAGGAAGTATTGTTGCATAAATGGGAGAAGATCATGTTCAGGGAAGTGCTGGAATAGAAATGAAAATCACAAACGAAAACGGAAATGCATATAGTTACATGCTGCAGAAGTTGGCCCAGTAAAAGAGATATGCATACAAACATCATTCATGTTTAACAAGGAGATATTAGTGTCTGTCTTAGCAAAATCCATTGTTTTCTTCTCCCCGATAGTTCACTGCCATTTGTTCAAGAGAAGACAGGAATTCCTTTTGTTTCCCTGTGCTTGCACTTCTGGTGTTTCCTGTTGCTCGTGTGATGCTCCAAGTTTCCACTCAAGAAAATATTTCCCAGCCATCTTTCTCACCCTCTCTATCTTTTTGCAGGAGAATCGACAATTTGGATCCAAGATGACGGACTCCAAGTACTTCACCACTACCAAGAAAGGTCTGATAACTGTTGAATTTATCATACCACATTTTATTGTTGTTTTGTTGTTGTTACCATTGTCTAATTAGCTTAAGCTGTTCAATGATTTCAGAGAAATGTAATTCAATATATTCACTATGCACTATGATGTGTTATCAGCATAGTAGCTCTGAGGCAAATGATGCTCACTTAATTTACCATTTTTTAAGTCAGAAATGTATTCTCTTTTTAAGTTTGAAATATTTAACTGTTCTCAATATGTAATAGACCTAACTAGACCTTGAAAAAAATGTTATCACCCTGTGCATCAATGCTGTTGCCAAGAACTGAACAGCTCTGGTTATTGTCAATCAGATTAGACATTTTGAGCATTAGCTGTGAGAGATTTAACTGTCCTGCTGTGCCTCCTGTTATATTTGCGAGGCTCTCCTCACATGACCCAGAACTGTGCATGTTCCCACACAGGGCTTTGGAAATGCAAACAGATTCTTATGGGTGATAGTGTAATTGTATGGACTCCTTCTGTTTGTCAGGATTGCTTGAGACATAAAAGCATGTTTCTTTTAGGATTTCCTTTTTTTCTGTGTCTGCCTGATATTGCTGTGTTCAGTCTGTTGCTAACATCTTAAAGGAGATTGGAAGTGATTATCGGTTTATAATGTCTGGGGAAACTCAAAGTAGATAGATTCAAATTTAAGCCCAAAATTGACAGTGTGCTGATATTGTCTGTTTTTATAGTCTAATTCAAGTGGTTAGACACGTCAGTGAAACTGCACTGAAATGTAAACTAATTAAAGTTGAGTCTTTGAGAGAGCAACAAAAAAACTCCTATCACTGACTGTGTGTAAATGCACACAATCTTACATTGGAAAAGAAAACACTGCTGTTTTATGGCATTATGATGGCTTAAATGTTGGTGGCATTCTGATGGACCCATATAAACACAACAGACGGTATTGTGTGACATATAGACATGACCTCATTAACCTTTGCTGAGCTCCATAAGTCTATGTGACAAACCCACTAAAGAAAAATGAATATTGCACACACTGTACACAATCATGATTAATGTAACATTTTTTTTTTAATCGCATCAAAGTATGGACAAGTGGAAAGACTGGAGATGCTTGTGCCATTTTGGCTGACACTATGATAATTGCAAATATCCAGAATATGTTTGTTGTTGATACTGCGATATACAACGGTATGCAGAATTTTATGTAGTCAAATTAATATATTCAATGCTTCGAACTGTGTTCAAACTGTTTAAAGCAAACATATAAAACAAGAACCTCAATTCCAAGTTGCTCATATTGAATAATCATCCGGCCCTACTCCTCAACAGTCCGGTAGTAGGACTTGCGCGTTATTTGAGCTGTAAGTCTGCTGCTGCTGAACTGCTAATAAAGCCAAATAAACATGTTGCGCTGCAGCTTTGTAATAACTGCTTTCTATCACTGGGCCACTTGAAGGCTTTTAAGGTGCAGCAGCTATTGAAAGTGTCTCCTTAGTCACCAAGGTCAGTGATGTGCTAACTCACTGTTGAATGAATAAAGACATCCAGGCATATGGACAGGTTTTTGTTTAAGATATTGCAAGGGAAGAATGTAGAAGAAGCAGCAGCCACAGTGAGTGGGTTCCACAAAGATTGCAGGTGTTGGAGGCTTAACTATAACTTTGACACTGTTGTATTTTTAAAAAAATTACTCATGCACTCGGTATCAGGATGGTTGCTTGCAGCATGCACACCTGAATCTCTGACAACCAATGCCACCCACAAATATCTGAAACTGCTGGAAAAGAGGTCAATGCTGCACAGTGCTCTTTTCCACCCCCGACATATCAAATGGATTGCCTGATGGGTGACTGCCTTTTTTCTCTTCTGTGTGCAGGGGAGATCTTTGAGCTCAAGGCAGAGCTAAACAGTGATAAGAAAGAGAAGAAGAAGGAGGCTGTGAAGAAGGTCATTGCATCCATGACAGTTGGCAAGGATGTCAGGTGCGGCAGCAGAACCAATGTCCAAAACATCCACTCTGGAATAATGTACTGTAACAAATCACCCTCCATTTTGAGTCAGCAGTAACATTACACCTTGTTCCTCCTTCAGCGCTCTGTTCCCAGACGTTGTGAACTGCATGCAGACGGACAACTTGGAGCTGAAAAAGCTGGTCTACCTCTACCTGATGAACTATGCCAAGAGTCAGCCAGACATGGCTATCATGGCTGTTAACACCTTTGTAAAGGTAAAGCTCAATCTGTCAAAAATGTGTGAAAACTATATTAAAAGATTTATTCATAATTTATCTTTCAAGTGCAGTAAGTAGTGCAGCTAAAGCTTGCTTGGTACAGTGATATAAAAGGTTTGTGCAGTCTTTGAGTTCTTGCACAGCTGAGATAAACAGGAAAGAAACCCAGGCACTTAATGAGAAAAATTAACAATGAAAAAGGAAATATCAAAAAGGCTCTTTTTTTCTGCTTGTTAAATGATAAAAGAAAAAAAACAGCTTTCAACCACTTGTTCTATTAGTACTACAGAAGAATATCTTGGTTGTTTTTTTTTCTGGGGTTTTGTTAACATAAACAGCTAGTATTTCACTATTGGGACAAACTATTGGTTCCAGGAAATTTCAGACATGCTCGCATAGAGCATGAAAGCAGAGTCCAGTAGTGAGAACTTACTCCTCGCTCATGAAGCTGTTAGTTTGTTCGAGTACCTGCTGAAATGACATCACTCACTTCTCCTTTAGAAAAATAAAAACCCCTGTAAACTCCATTGTTGAGCTTGCAACAGCTGTTTTTTTTGACAGAATAGTGTGGGTTTGCAATACACAAATGGGTTCCGGGGCCGGCTGGCTTGCTTTGAACTCATGCTGTGAGTAATACCGGAGCTATAGTAGAGTGAGAGAAAAGGCGATGCCCCATCCACTCTGCACTCCGTCAGAATAATCTCCCGCTCACATGCTCGGGCTTATATACAGGGGGGTGAAAAAATGTTTGCATAGTACGGTATAACTAGGAGGACCAATATTCTCATGATAATTTGAACCTACTCATGCATGTTCTTGTGGGCTACACTTCTCTGTACAGCTGTGTAAAGGGACTTACTTTTATCTTTCTGAATTCATTGAGATAATTACCAAACCTCAAGGTATCATCTTAAGTTAAACACAGCCATCCGTGTCCTTTGAAGATTGATTTTATCTTTGCTTTAATTATGATAAAATAGCAGTTACATCTTAGTATATGATGATTTAATTCAATAAAAAAATGCTAACACAAACTAATGTTAGATGCATTTAAAATGTCATTCAGATGATGTAGTGTGATTATAGAAATAAATCACAAGTTGTGTGAAAACATATGACCTCTCCCCTAGGACTGTGAAGACCCTAATCCTCTAATCCGGGCCCTTGCTGTTCGTACAATGGGCTGCATTCGTGTGGACAAGATCACTGAGTACCTCTGTGAGCCACTGAGGAAATGTCTGAAGGATGAAGACCCGTACGTGAGGAAAACAGCCGCTGTGTGTGTAGCAAAACTCCATGATATCAACGCCCAGTTGGTGGAGGATCAAGGCTTCCTGGACACCCTCAAAGACCTTATCTCTGACTCCAACCCCATGGTATGACTCCTTCAGGCAATATTCTAGCTGGCTATTGAGCCAGCCAGATATCTCACTCAGAGTGGTGACACAGCTGGCTACCAGCCCCAGCTTTGCTCTTCACTGATAAGCCTGGCATACAAATGTTCCACATTTTGCCAGAATTCTGTTGATGCAGTCACCTCTCGTTTATATCTTAATAGAGCTGGGGGGTTCTGCTTTTCTGTCAGCACTTACCTGACTCTTGTCTTCATCTTTAGGTTGTAGCAAATGCAGTGGCAGCGCTGTCTGAGATAGCAGAGTCTCATCCCAACAGCAATCTACTGGACCTGAACCCTCAGACCATCAACAAGCTACTGACTGCTTTAAACGAGTGTACAGAGTGGGGACAGATATTCATTCTTGACTGCCTGGCCAATTACACACCTCGTGATGACCGCGAGTCCCAAAGGTAGGAAAAAAGCATTGCCTTCATTAACACTGCATGGCAATTAGCAAACACACCAGGTTAACCCTTTGTGATTTCTTCTCTCTCTCTCTCTCTCTCTCTCTCTCTCTCTCTCTCTCTCTCTCTCTCTCTCTCTCCCTCTCCCTCTCCCTCTCCCTCTCTCTCTCTCTCTCCCTCTCTCTCTCTCTCTCCCTCTCCCTCTCCCAATATCATCCACATCTGGCAGCATCTGTGAGCGTGTGACCCCACGGCTCTCCCACGCCAACTCTGCAGTGGTGTTGTCAGCTGTTAAAGTTTTAATGAAGTTCATGGAGATGCTTCCCAAAGACTTGGACTACTATGGCACCCTGCTGAAGAAGCTCGCCCCTCCACTGGTCACGCTGCTCTCTGCTGAGCCCGAGTTGCAATATGTGGCTCTCAGAAACATCAACCTCATCGTACAGAGACGGTAAATGTTGACCTGAGGAGGTCTCTTTAGTATTCTTTGTACTTTGGGAATATTAGGCCTTAAAACTTGGCAACACAGTGTGCGTGCATCTGTGACAGTAGTTGTTTATGATCTGTGCATGCGTGTAAATTTGAGCAACAGAATCAGAGTGATCGGCTGGTCATCGTTCATACCGATCAAGCTGAAAATCAGCCAATTCCGGTCACCTGCCAATAAATCTTTACTTTGTTTGTTGTATCAAAGCCTTTAACAAGAAATGTTTTTTTCATTTCAGCCCAGAGATCCTGAAACACGAGATGAAGGTTTTCTTTGTAAAGTACAACGACCCAATCTATGTCAAACTGGAAAAGCTCGACATCATGATTCGCCTGGCATCTCAAGCCAACATCGCCCAGGTAACGCACCTACAGCTTTAACACTTCATTGTGTTGGAAAACAAAGACTTTGTTCACAGGGTCATCTGAGTGATACAAATGCTGGTCTGTCTTGCTGTAGGTTCTGGCTGAGCTGAAGGAGTATGCCACTGAGGTGGATGTGGACTTTGTCCGTAAAGCGGTCAGAGCCATTGGCCGCTGTGCCATCAAAGTAGAGGTGAGTGCAGATCACATGATGTTTTGTTAGTCAAACTTGTCTCAGCTGTGTTTTTCAAGTATACAGATTTAGTTTCTAGAGCAATTGAGTTTCAGTTCATAACACTGTACATAACAACAACAAATTATATATATATATTATATTTTAATTCTTTTTTATGCAGTCTGGTACCTCATTTACATTTGACAGACCAAATTTTCTTGTGAATTAGAAAATGGTCGGCTGCTTCCACCCCACACAGGGCCATATGTTGAGTATCACTGAAATCCACTTTAAACCTAATTTGTTATTGAACCTTTGATAGAACTCCATCTCATCAACTGAGATCAATGGCAAGTAGATGTGATGAGTTGTGTTAAACAACAGATAGAAACAGAGAACAGCTGCACAGCTGCAGACTGTTGGAAAAATATATTACTCTGCAGATTTGTTGAGAAATTTATGCCACAATATAGAACTTGTTTCAACTAGTACAAAATATAATTTACATACATTTTATGCCTGTACTGTTTTAATCTGTATGCCTATCATGACAGATTTTATTTTCATCTTTATTCATAAGCAATCGGCAGAGCGCTGTGTCAGCACACTGCTGGACCTCATCCAAACCAAGGTCAACTATGTGGTGCAGGAGGCCATCGTAGTCATCAAGGACATCTTCCGCAAGTACCCTAACAAGTAGGTTTCCCTCACCGGTGTGGTCATTAACATGTGACTCTTCATTATGTGGATCAGTTGAGGAATGCAGAACATAGTGCCTCTACTTTGGTTAATGCATTATACAATCATCAGGACTGGGAAGCCAATTTTGTTGTGAGGCTGCTATTAATCTTAAACTGGATATATAAGCCACAGATCATCTTAAACTGACTTGCCATTCAAACTGAGCCTTTTATAGGTATTTGATTTTTTATGACCTATTACATGCTTTGCACTTATCCATTTACAATATAGAGCCTGGAATGAAAAAAGACCTTTTCTATATGGGTTTGCACTGATATGACTCCGCAAAGGTACTTAGCAGGCTGATTTCTTAAACAAATTTCTTTATTAAAGAATATTTTACATTATTCTGCATGAAATCAGCTAACTGAAATAAAAACTGAGAAAATAAAGAATAAATAAAAGTCAAACCAATAGCTAATCATCCCAAGGATGATGCATTTCTGAATCATCCTATTGTCCATATGTTCTGTAAAAAAGGGGTTTTCACATTGTAGCATATGAGAAATCATGCACACCTACGACAGCTACCAGTATGTCTGTGATAGGCCAATATTTGTTACTACAGCTCCCCTTTGCATTGTCTGGTATTGTGCGACATTAAAGAGCTCCAGTATTTACTCACACACACTGTTAAACACAAGCTGGCACCCCGACTGTTCCACTTCACTGACCCTCAGACGATTTACTCTTGGTCCTAAAATGTGCAGAGAGGAAGCTCATTACACAGAAAAAAGTGTTATTCTGAAAGGCATGCAAAAGAGATTTCAGAAAAGAAAAGTGTCCCCAGTAACTTGGAGAGTGTTTGTAGTGGAGAGTACTTAAAACTTTTGACTGCACCTGGTCAAAGGTCGCTCAGATTCGACTGGAGCGTGACTTCTGCTGTGGATCCAGCAGAGTGGATTCATGTGCCAGACAGAAACCTCTCCCACACAGCAATCGACCATCACCGTGGAGTCGTGAGTCTCCAAGGGAGCAGCCTTGGAGAGTTTACAGCTCTCGGCATGGTTTAAGCCTTCAGCTTTATGAGTCACTACCCACTCAAACTTCTGCTTTTTCTATTAATTAGACATCAACTAAATCTTTCAGCCTCAGCAAATCTTGTAATAAAAGCATTATGTAAATAGAATTAGTAATTATCATGGATTTTATGCAGATTTCCTCAGCCACATGAATTCATCAAGCACTGCACTGGCTTGTTAAGCATCTCAAAAGCAAAAGACCAAGATCAAATCCGGGTTGAAGGACAGCTGTTAATCTGTCAGCTTGTTTACAGTTTTTTTTCTGCCTCTCCTTTTCATCAATAGATTAATTAATTTTTATGTTAATCATGCTAATTTGCTCCATATTTTTGTTAACATTTTTGTCTCTTCTAATACATTTGCAATATTTGAATGCAAATAATGTGATTTTGTGTGACTGTTTCCAGGTATGAGAGTGTGATTGCAACCCTGTGCGAAAACCTGGACTCTCTGGATGAGCCGGAGGCTCGTGCCGCCATGATCTGGATTGTGGGAGAGTATGCTGAGCGCATCGACAACGCTGATGAGCTGCTTGAGAGCTTTTTGGAGGGTTTCCATGATGAAAGCACTCAGGTGTGTTTAGGAGAGTGTGGCGAGGTTGTTTTCCAAAATGGGAAGTCCTTTTTAATGGTAGTGGCACCAATCATTTGCAGCCAGTAGCACAAGCTGGTTTCTGTAAATGGAAACAAAGTGATTGGTAAGCTGCTGCAGAGCAGTGGAAATGTAGGTGAACTTGCCGTACATCAGTGCAACACTACCACAGGGAACAGGTCCTATTTAACTGACAAGATCTGTCTTTTTTTGTTCATTCAAAGCTTCTTTTGAGTTTTTGAGTGAAGCTTTGAATATCAGTCATCATATTTCATGACATCATCACACCAAAAAAGTCCTTTAACAAAATTCTTAATTTGAATAAAGTGATTCATCGGATTAAATGACTTGTTATTGTGGTTACATAAATGTAACCTTGGAGTGCCCTGTTAATACAGGTGCGTGTCTCCCTTTATGTGCAGCAAGCGGGAGCACAAACAGTTTTTTGACTGCAGTGAAGATGGTATTTTTTTAACAGCTAAACATGAACAAATATGGATTAGTTGGACCACAGTTTGTGTGGGATTAATACAGACTACTTGGATAGACAGCGTACCCAAAGTAGTAGACTGATTCCCATATTACTGCCTAAGAGAAGCTTTTCTGATTATGTTAAGTGATTTTGTATGTAGAAAGAATGCTTTATGCATAACATTGTGTTGTTGGGTAACAGCACATTAAATTAGTAGTTGTAGTATTTAATGTTTAGCAGGGTGTGGCATCCATGGGAAACCTAAACACTGAGAAGCAGAAGGAGTTTGAACTGTTTGTTTATTTTGTGGTTCAGTTAAAGGGGTGTATTCCAGAAGAAGCTCCCCTGATCCATTAATAATGTGCACTACACAGTAGTAGATACAGTAGATTATACATTTTAGACATTCTACTTGGATGTGAAATGGTGTTTAAACACGTTCAGACTTTGCACAGCCTGTTTTTAAAAAAGAAAACTCCCTTTCAAGCCACATTCTGTAGCTGCACCAGGATCCTGCTCACTCAGAGATATAATATAATCTGAGCACATCATATAATCATGTAATCTCCAATATTATAGGAATTATGTTCCATCAGTGAGACCAATTGCATAATGATGAGTGATAGACATAATTATTCATTGATCCTACGTGAACTGCTCTGAAAAACTGACAGCTGTCTCTGTGCACAGTCACAGTGTTATAATAAAAAAAGGACTTGCAGAGGTTTTATTCTTAGCTGAGGTGATTTGATTCTTTGTAATATTTGAATGTGAGGGCAAAAACGCTGTTCAAAGATATGACTGACAGCACATAAAAGCGGTAACTTAATTAATGTGCTTTGTTACAGACTGAATAAATGAGGAAATTAAATGGCATGTCTCTGTAAGAGGGAGGAGACGGAGAGAAACTCAGGCTTTGTGGAAGAATAGGTTCAGTCTGTTTGACAGTTCCAGGCAATTGTACTGTACACTAGCTGCGTTTATAGTATGTGAGCAGTTCTAACGCAATGTATGTGTCCATTGTGTCTTCTAGGTGCAGTTGCAACTGCTGACGGCAATTGTCAAGTTGTTCCTGAAAAAGCCCACTGAGACCCAGGAGCTCGTGCAGCAGGTGTTAAGCTTAGCCACACAGGTGAGAAACAAAACACACATTTTATGTTCCCATCATCTGTCTATATAACTTGGCATCTAACTCTTCCTCCTAATATGTTCTCATCAGACATGGCTTTGGACTTTTCTGAGGAGTTCTCATTTACTGATTGTTTCCATGGTCACTGGAGTATTGTAATGGCAGTATGGATCTGAGCTTCGCATTTCCCTTAGTAATGACTACAGTGGTTTGAGCTCACGCTGCTGTTTCGCTAATTGTGTATTAATGGTTTTGGGGAGCGAGTTGATTTAAAAAAAAAAAAAGAAAGAAAAAGAAAACAAGCTTTCTTAGAAACTCCGTCGTATTATCTTAGCCAAAATAAGATCAGTAGTAATATCAGTATCTGATATTATCAGATTTTTACCACACATTGGTCATATTGTCTTAATCCTGATACAAAAACTAGCTATAGTATCTCTGCTCATTGTATATGTGTTTATATTAATATAATGAAAGCTGGGATTGGCTCCAGCAACCCAAGTTCAGATAAGTGGGTTATGAATGAATGAATGAAAGAATAAATTAAACTGTGCATGTTTTTTATTTGTTTTGGAGTAGAAATATTATCATGGAAATCATGACTTTCTTTTGTCCTTCGTCATTTTTGTAAATGAAGATGACAGAATAGGAGAAATGCCTCTTTTATGATGCAGTCTAATACAAAACCACAGACAACTGTGGTTTCACAAAGGACTACACGGTTGAGTCAGTGTTGCTCTGACACAATGTCAACACAAACCAAGCATTTTCAGCTTTGCAGGGATGTAGAGTATTACAGGCCAGGTGTACTGTTACATTAGTTTCTATAGATTTATTTTCAGCAATAAACTTGCATCTTTGTATAGGTGCTACTTTGATTGAAACAAATGTACTAATCCAATCATTTTGCTTCTGCACTCCTGGGAGATATAATGGGCCTCATGACTTAAAAGAACCTGTGGACTGAAATTAGTGTTACCAGAAACTGAATTTGAGTGAAGAATCACAGAACCAGCCTGTGTATGTTACTTCTGTACTTCTGTTACTTCAGATTTAATCTAATAAATAAATAAGCAAACAATCAAAACCTAAGCTAGAACCATATGTGTGTCTCAATGAACTGACACTGAGTTGTAAGAATTGAATATGGAACTATGTAGATAGTTTTCATTGAGGTTCAAATACAGTAACAGAGCAACTGAGTTAGATTTGATATTACATTCAGTTTCAAGTTTATTGGAATTCACTTCCAAACTAATATATTAAAGTTAAATTATGTCATTCAGATTCAGTTATTCAATGCTATAATTCAAATTAAATGCTACAAATTCAGATGAACTGTATGTGATTCAAATTCAGTTTTTAATGCAATTATTCAAGTGGAGAAATTCAAATATAAATGATTCAAATTCAGTTTTTGGTCACATATTTCTACCCATAAGAGCCTCGCATATCTGCATACATAAATTCAGGTCTCTTTTGATTTAGTTGAAACCCTGAGAACTTTCCTGATAACTTTGAATCACTGCTCATATCGGGGCCACGACAAAAAAGAGTCTTACATTAAGTATTTATTAAACATGTTCCATGAATAATAATCATTCATCCTCATTCCTCCGTCTCTCTCTGCAGGATTCCGATAACCCAGACCTCAGGGACCGCGGCTACATCTACTGGCGTCTGCTCTCCACAGATCCTGTGGCAGCCAAGGAGGTGGTTCTGGCTGAGAAGCCCCTGATCTCTGAGGAGACAGATCTGATTGAGCCCACACTGCTGGAGGAGCTCATCTGCCACATTGGTACTCTGGCCTCTGTCTACCACAAGCCTCCTAGTGCCTTTGTTGAGGGCAGCCGTGGTGTTCAGCACAAGAGACTCCCCGGCAGTGCTGGATCGTGAGTCATACACTTTTTTCTTCTCCCAAACACTGCAGGAAAAAGTCTTTGTGTACTAAAATGGATCTAGCTTCTTGACTCTGCTGCTATTATGATTTCCTTTAAATCTGCTGAGTAGAACAATTTGCAGCAGTGTCAAGCTGTGCAGCTGTTGTTCTTTCAAGCATGCAAGCTTGTCAGTTTCAGAGAAAAATTGCATTTTTGGATCCAGGATAGTGGGGGTGTTGAACCTGATTTTGATTCTAAATTGAAAATACATCAAGAGAAGCTTTCAGGTTCGATCAAAATCAAAAACAGGATTGGCGATCAGTGGGGGGAAAAATGCCAGTTATGTCAAACTTCATATCATGTAGCTTATCTTTTTAAAGAAAATAGAGTTGTGTTACTTATGATTGCGCTTGTTACAGTAGCCTTTATATGTCACTTGTGAATGGGGTTATTGCCAAACTCACTGATTGCAACAGAAGCTGAATTTAAATCACCTTCAGACAAATTTTCTTTTTGTTTTAGTGGTTGTAAAACCAGTTTAAAAAGGTAATCTCTCAGCCCTGTATTTTAATTTTGCAGTAGCTGCAGAGATCAAAAGCCACATTAATTTTTACTAGCTACCCCTGGGCCCCCTATCTTTATCACCTTTTTTCATCCCTGATTAGTTCTTTGCTCCTTCCTGCCTTTACGTACAACACTTGACTAGACAGAGTTATATCTGCAGTTTAATGACAAAATAGTTGTACTGTACAGTGTACAGTTTGGAAAAATAGTAATCAATTAAGTAACATAAAATAAATAACCTAAATAACTGTCGCTTTCTCTTTTCTTCTTGTTTTATTTCTGCTAGTGGGGAGAGTGTTGAGAGCCCAGATGCAGTTTCTGCTGCTGGGGTTTCTGAGGCTCCTCCTGCTGTCATCCCATCCCAGGGAGACCTCCTGGGAGATCTGCTTAATCTGGACCTGACACCTCCTACCACCACCGGACCACCACCACCCGCCTCTTCTGGAATGCAGATGGGTGCTATGGACCTTCTCGGAGGAGGACTGGACAGCCTGGTAGGTTTTCTACACGCTGCTGTTGGAGTGAAGCTGTCAGCGTATTAAAGTCTGGTGTAACACATGTCAGTTGATTTCAGTAGTAGGCTTCATGTCACTGTGGCCAAGTGATGGTAATATATCTTTATATTTTCTCTGTATTTCTTCCTTTTGGTACATTTCTCTTCTTTTTTTTCTTTTGATCCTTGTGTGTTTTCCTTTCTTTGTTCAACGCTGCACCTGCAGATGGGGGATGAGTCTGAGCCGGTAACTACTTGGAGGGAGCGGGCACAACATTTATAAACCATGTCAGGCCATTTTAGAAGACTGATTTAATCACTGCTGTTTTACTGTAGCTCTCATGCATCAGTCTGACGTTTTCATCCATCATTTATCATCTTTTATTAATATGATATATCTACAGTCAGCATGCTGTTAAATCCTTGAGTCCATCTTTTTTCTTATCTCTGGGCTCTGCGATGTGTTTCAATCAGCCGCCCATTCCCCTGCGGACGGACACTCCTCAGTCACCTCAGCTCCCACATCAGTCCCCATCGCCCCCAGATTACAGCCCAACTGAGGTTGGTCCAGGGGACCACGCTGGACCACTAAAGGCCAGCTCCAGTCTAGAACCCCTCTCATGTCCCCTGTTGTATCACTGTGTCTTCTGAGTAGTCCTCCCCAGCAGTGATCTGTGTCTGCACTTTGTCTTACACGGTTTATGTTTCCCACTCCATTTAGGTGAGATTTTAGTAAATCTCGCCTCTGTTTCTTGTCCAAATATTGTCCTTCATGTACAGTAGTTAAGCTTTGTCACTGTATGGAATCACTTTATTTTTTGTTGCACCGCCGGTCTTGTTTACTGTACTCCCAGCCTTTTCATCACCACAATAGGCACAATTAGTGAGTAGCATTTGAACAAATTGGACTTCAATAGCCACTCAGCCTGACTTATGTGGGCAGTAAAGGTCAGTTACATAAAAAGAGACTTTCTCTTGTACTGATGCCTCCTACTTCTGGCTGTCACTTGTAAATAGTGTAAACCCCATAGCTGTCGTTAATCACGAAAAGACATTTCTTAGACCCTCACACCCCTCCATCCATCCTCTTGAAACCCTTTCAGAATATTATTTCATGTTGTGCCAACGGATAACCTGAATTTTATTTGTGTTTCTTCCCTTCCTACCCAGCTTGGCGGAGACCTTGGAGGGAGTCCTGCTGTGAGTCATTTTGGTTTTTATTGTGCTTTGATTGCTCAGTATACGTTGACATTGAGTGTATTAGTGTAACACAGTGCTTTGTGACCCACAGATGGGGGCAGTTTTTGGTGCTCCACCAGCTACAATGCCAGCCTCCTTTAATGCCCCTGTTAGTGGTGGTCTGGATGACCTGTTTGACCTTGGAGGTGGAGTTGGTATGCCGATGGGAGCCTACAACGCCCCAAAAACTGTGAGTCTTGATTAGCTAGGATGAGACATACTACAGAATAAGGTTGTCATGATAGCAGAGCTAGTATAAAAATATGATACTCGAAACCTCTTTTGATACCGCAGCAAAAAGAAAGAAGCCAGAGGCACACAAAATAGGAGTTCTCTGCGTGTGCCTCCAGTCACATGACGCTTTCTTATTGCAGGTTTCTTATTCTTAATGGCCCATCTTGAGGACTAGTGTATTTTTTCCTGTGTTTCATTGTATCACGATATCTGTAGAAAATCTGAAAGAAGTTGGTGAAACTGATCTGAGCCGTTTCTCCCTTTTCTGGCAATTATAATACGCTCAAAATACAGGTACAGGGAGGTGGATAGAGTTTGTAACCATAACTTCATAACAAAGCCAGAAGGGAAGGAAACAGGAATGATTTAAGAGGCGCTGGATTAATTACATGATATTATCACATGTGTCTTATTAACGTTATAGCAATATTTCTTTCTTTTTTTTAATTGCGGTTATCTTGAATGTGGGACCCTAATAAAATAACTGATCTTGTCCCTGTTCAGGTTTGGCTTCCAGCCATGAAGGCCAAGGGTCTGGAGATATCAGGCACTTTTGTCCGCCGTGCTGGTGTCATCCAAATGGAGATGACCCTCACTAATAAAGCTATGAGTGTCATGACTGATTTTGCCATCCAGTTCAACAGAAACAGGTAAGACCACCTACTAAATAATATGTAAATATACAGACATTTTAGCACAATTGTGACACTACTTTGTGTTTCTTGTGTTTCTCTGTAGCTTTGGTCTCGCTCCAGCTGGTCCCATGCAGGTTCTCACTCCTCTTAGCCCAAACCAGAGTATTGAAGTGGCCCTTCCTCTCAGTACTGTAGGACCTGTCATGAAGATGGAGCCTCTCAACAACCTGCAGGTAACCGCTTCACAACAGTCACTTCCTCTGACTTTTATGTGACTGTGCCAGTTTTAGTTTTGGTTGAACAGAAGCATTGTGTCCGTGCTTCTACTTCCATTTTCCATGAATGACTCAGGACTGAATCTTTGAGCATCATGCATGTGACAGTGATGCGACTTGTAAATAAAATGATTATCAATTGTCAAGTACAGACTCGAAGCGTAATGTTATTTATGCCTGTTTCGCCTCTGGCCTTATCAGGATTCTGATGCCTGAAGTTTGCAGTCCTAACATGGCTTCCTACCAGGCCCAGGGCCTTGAACAGCATGACAGCACAATTTTAAAGTCAGAGAAGCACTGAAATGTAAACAGAGTAGCAGACATGGCTGCTTGTTGTTGCTGTATGAGGTCAGTTGTCAGTGTTATACCTACAAAGTCGGCATGCCACCATAAAATATGATTTTAAGTCTTTGATGGTTAAATAAAAACATTACTTGTCAAATTATACATAAAATTTGGCAGAATTTCAACTTCTTAGTTGTATATCTTTTTGTATCCTAAATTATATCCAGAGCTAGAACTTCAAAATGCTTCATGGTTGAAATATTCATGGACCTGACTGTAGCTCTTTGGGATGTGAAGTTTTGTCTTGGAAAATATGACCGTGTGTCTTGACCGATAGCATTATGTGTCCTCGCTGTTATTCAGCTATACTGTTGGATTCCCATGTTGTGAATAAAAAAAGAATTAAAACATGAAACAACCTTCAGAACTGTTGTGATAAGTTACAAATAAAAGAGCGGCAGTGGCTGGCTTGTTTTTGATCAGGGTGGTTCTTTTAACTGGGCAGAATTGAGGATGGGTGCTGTCTGCAGCTGGAGAGAGAAGATAAGAGTGGTGAGGGGGATGATGGAAGTGGGGGCGGTCATTAGTGGTCACACAGCACATGGCTCCTTTGTTTCCCCTGGCCTCAGTAGCCCTGCTAACCTTTCTACTCTGCTGCCTCTGGGCATGGCTTTGATGGGTACTATAGCCTGCTTTAACATTTTCTCAGATGTTTTATTTTGAGAGGATCTGTGTTGTTTTTGTTTCGACAGAATATAATGTCCCATAATATAATTTTCAGTCCTCTTTTAACGACTGACATGCGGCAACAGTCGATTAAATCTTTCTTCACATACAAGCACTTTTTAGGGTAGTGCTTCAGTGACTATGGGTGCAGGTTTCATGGGTGTTTTTCTCACTCTAAATGAGACTGCTGTGTCATTGCAGAAGAAGTTAGAGACGTCTAACGCCTGGATTCCACTGGATGCGTAACGGCTGCAGATCCGTCGTCGGAGCCGTTACGCACCCATTATAATCAATGTGTGAGATTCCACCGACTGCAGATCCGCTGCGTAATGAGTCCGACAACGCAGGGCCATCCGACAGCCCTCGCAACACTTGCGCAGTGCTTCTATTTTTGTCGGACGACGGAGCACTACGCATAAATTCAGCACAGAGCAGATCGTTCCGGACAGGAAGTCTTGCACAGACACAAAATAAAACACCGGTATATTTTCAAAATAAAATACCTCGGGTTTGCTAACGAGGTCGGCCGGCTCGTTAACAAGCCGGCCGACCTCGTTAGTGCTCGTTAAGACGGAGTCGCTGGATTTGTCTCCAGTCATTAATGAGGAGATGTTGATTATCTTCCAGTTATATCAATTGATTAGGCGTGAATTCGCGAGATCTCGTGCGTCCTCGGGACTCTGCTGTCCGCAACAGCTCCGACACAGACGGATCCGGTGGGTGTTGACGGACTGCGTAGATACGCAGCCGTTGCGGACAGACCCCTGTCGGAGTCGTTACGCATCCAGTGGAATCCAGGCGTAAGTGGTGACTTTGTCCATTTCTGTAAACATCACACCTGACAAACAGTCTGCTTATTCACCAGTAAAGAAATGGTCAAGTGATTCCTAAATTGGTGGAGGCTGAACAAATGCTTTGGCACAACAGCAAAAAAAGAGAGATTTGACAGTTTGTTTCTCCAGTCCAGAAGGTTTTGCCTGTCTGCAGTCTACTGTCCTTAGCATAACAGAGTTTGAGAGCCTCTAGTCTAGTACATTAAAGTCAGTCCAGACATACAGAATAAAGCTTTGTGTAGTTGGTGTATGACTCGCCGTGTTACCGGCAGTCCTGCATTGCACCCAGGAATAAGACGCCCTAATGAATTATTCACAAGTCATTCTTCTGCTCTCCTCTGGCCGAACTCACTGTCCTTCCCTCAGCACTTCCCTGTTGAGCAGTCTGATCAATATCACCCGCTGGCTGCCGCTTGTTACTTCAGGTGCCTCCATTATATCACAGATGTTCTCATGTTTCAGTGTCTTGTACTTTTGCCACGAGGGCCCAGAGACTCTAAAAGGTCGCGTCTGAGGAGCTCAGGCTTACAAATGTATTCTATTGTTAAATATAGACCTGCAGTTAGGTGCTATTTTTATTTTTTTCTCACCTATCAGTTCTGTTTGTGCCTTTTTTTGTTTTTGTCATTTTATTTTTACCACTCTCTGCTATTATTATCTCTATATTTTTTTATTCTTTATTTATATCCTCTTGTAAGACACTTTCTGAAGGCTGGTTGTTGAAGGTTGTTGAAGTGGTTATTTATATTTGCCTTGTAAGTAATGTTTGCTGATATTCTTGGCAAATAGAAGCATCATGCTCACTGTGAGACACAGCTCGACGGGAGGCCAGTAAAGAACATTGATGTCTAAGGAAACTGTATTACCTGTGTGCGAGTGATAGTCAGAGGATAGTACCCTCTTGTTCAATAAACAGCACACATACACCAGCGATGTCCATCCTTGAAGGGCACTTGAAAAGTAATTACTCATGTACCGCTTCTTGTTTCTCCTCCTGTCGTCCTCCTCTACCCCCCTCCTCGGATGTAATCACTCTCGCAGGTGGCTGTTAAGAACAACATTGACGTATTCTACTTCAGCTGCCAGTACCCCATCAGCATGCTGTTTGTGGAGGACGGGAAGATGGGTGAGTGTGTCTGACTTAAACATCTTCACACAGAAGCCTCAAACCCCCGCTGACGTCAACGACCTGCACATACGTCAGTCATTCAGCAAGGACATATTAAATGTGTGACGTACACGTACGTGTGACTGTACTCGGTCACCTCTCGCAGCTGCACAGTTGCTCCGAGATCGTAAACCAATGCCATTTCTGTCATCTTTTTTCCCTTTTTTGTGTTGCTGTTTGATTTGTGCTGTGTAAACGTGCTGGCATTTTTCCCTGCGGAGCCTCCTGGCGGGGCGAGCGGCGGGGCTGCTGCCAGAGGCTGCGAGTTATTGCTCTTGAGCCGAGGCCACAGCAGGAAACTATGTGTTGAGGATGGAATGAAACTACTCACACAATACCTTGACATTATTTTAGTGTACATTTACCTTTACAGCAAATCCTACTGTAGTTCTCATACTGTGTACACTTCAGTGTGCTCTATTGGGATGGGTAAGACCAAGAACCAGTAAAAAAAAAAAAAGCCAGCATTGAAATATTGATAAACTCCTAGACAAGTGTTAATGCTATATGTATTTATGTAACCCTAATGCATTCTAACATAGCTGGAAGGGTTTTTTCTCTTAATATAATGCTTAGTCGCAGCACCCAAGCTGTTTTGGGTACAACCTAAGCCGATTGAATGTAAAATCCAGTTAAAAATCATCAAAACGGACTGACTTTCCTAGATCTAATGATTGTAGTTGGTCCCCAGTTAACTTCTTTGGCAAGTTTTGTTTTTAAGCTTTTTGGGTGGTGTCCATTTATTATCTGCTCAAGCTTTTCCAACTATTGTCCATGTAAGGTAATAGTAATGGTCCTAAATTATGTGAAATTGATTTTTTTTCTATTTTCTTTGGGGAGGACCTTCAACTCCCCCGCCAAATATGTGCAGCTAAGTCTTCCACAAACCTAGAAAAGACACCAGCTGGCATTTTCAGATACCTAACTGTTCCCTAATTATGGCTCGGCATTAGAGTTGTGCTGACCTGGGGCAAGTAAACTCTGTGTTCGGACAGTGGAATGACTCATGCAACTGAAAAATAAATGTGATGTTTGGTGTAAAGTTCATGTTTTATGAAAATAAACTGCTGACTGTATTGCTGAAATTGAAATATTCCATCTGACCATCCATCAGATGAGAAAAATCTGTCATGCTGTAGGAGTTAACAATGTTGTATATGGCATTACAGCAAATCTCTGGAAAGCTGCACATGAGAGACTTACTATTTTTTGCCCCAGAAGCTAACTGTTCCAACAAGCTATGTGGTGCAATTATATCCTGTTCAAGTAGCTTTGTATTCAAGCCTTGAGCTGTCTTTTTGGAGACTTTATACAATAAGAAACTATTTTTCAAGTACAAGTCCTGCATTCAGAATTTTAGTTTTATGTTAAAGTACAAAAGTAGTAACATGAAAATATACCAAAAGTAAAAGCAAACCTAATGCTAAAAGATATTATAAATTATGAGTTGATTTAGTGTTTTTATTAATGATCTTAATATGCAGAGTAACTAAAGCAGATGAATGTAGAAGAATATAGTACATTAAAAAGTACAACATTTACCTCTGAGATGAAGTGGAATAGAGGTATAAAAGGTATTTAAAGAGGCAAAAAATGAAAAGGAGTGGGTTCACCTTATTATCAACTGTCCAGTTTTTTTTCATATCTTTTGATGTCTTTATCTTTTGCACTAAATTATGGAGAGCAGCCATTAGGGGATGGTTATCACACTGTTCTGTCTTTGGACTCACACAGTGATTGTGTCTTTTCGTCCACAGAACGACAGGTGTTCCTCGCCACATGGAAAGACATTCCTAATGACAACGAGTCCCAGTTTCAGATCAAAGACTGTCATCTCAACTCAGGTGAGCAGGATGGAGAGGGAACAGAGTGCACTGCCCAAAGACACTACGCAGTGCAGCCATATCCTGCTGCTTCTTTATATTTGGAAATAGCCCGGCGGAGCAGTGGCCATCTCGAATTCAGATCCTTGCTAATGAACCAAATTGCATTTGATGAGAACTCATCAGCTGCAGTCCCCTATTTACGTGTGATAATTTAGTTTCACACAGGCGTGAGAGCAGCTGAACTGGAGAAGAATTCCTAATGACAGCTTAATGGAGATTTCCCCGCACAGATTAAATTTCTTCTTCATGAACAAAGAGAGAGGGATTCACGTCGTACTGGGGAGCAGCAGCAAGACAGGGGCCGAGGAGAAAAGTTAATTCCGAATTAGTGACTGTATCTTTGCAGCACAGATATCCTGGTGTGAAAAGAAATCCTGCACCGTCTGGTACATTTAATGACTGTTTGATGGCTGAAGCTGAATATTAAAAATGAGCAATAGCTTGTTCAGATAGTTAAGACTAAGTTCATTAAAAAAATAACAACATACTTAGTGCATTGTGCTAATTTTTTACTTTTTACCCTCAACAGATGCAGCCTCCAACAAACTGCAGGGTAGCAACATCTTCACCATCGCCAAGCGTACAGTGGAGGGTCAGGACATGCTGTATCAGTCCATGAAACTCACCAATGGCATCTGGGTGCTGGCTGAGCTGAGGGTGCAGGCAGGAAACCCAAACTACACGGTGAGTACTGTGCACATTTTATTAGCTTAATTTATGAGTTGTGTGGTTGTTGCAAGTAGATATTTTGATGGTACGGTACAGGAAATAAATATATACAGTCATGGAAAAAATTAATAGACTACCCTTTTTTTCTTCAATTTCTTGTTCATTTTAATGCCTGGTACAACTAAAGGTACATTTGTTTGGACAAATGTAATAACAACAAAAATAGCTCATAAGAGTTTAATTTAAGAGCTGTTATCTAGCCATTTTCCATGGTTTTCTTGATAATGATTTTGGTTATTATCAAGAAAACCATGGAAAATGGCTAGATATCAGCTCTTAAATTTAACTCTTATGAGCTATTTTTGTTATCATCACATACACAAACAAATGTACCTTTAGTTGTACCAGGCATTAAAATGAACAAGAAATTGAAGAAAACAATGGTCAAATATTTTTTCCATGACTGTATATATTTGAAAAAAACTGAAATAAGTCCTTTTCACAGGAGATTGTAATACTGGCAGAAAAAAAAATCCCATCTAACAAACTACCTTTAATCCTCCGTGCACAGACTGATGCTATCTCTGCGATTATATTTACCCAAACTGTCATATCTGCTGTAGCTTTTGCTATTTTTGGAGGCTGCAATCACACCAACCATAATACCTGAGAACATTCATTTTGATATTTTTGGTATTGGAGATTTGTCATGTAATAAATCAAAGGGATTACTAAACCAAACCTTCCACCCACGACTTCCATAACTGTGATCCACAATGGCCTCACTAACGTGCAATCGTACATGCAATGTAAGAAATGTCCCACTTCCTTTCTGCACGTCGGCACAAATTACAGCCTGACTTGTTGAATTAAGTCGGCATGATGGAGTTAACACAATGCTGTCATCACGGCACGTCATGGTTAGACACAAATGGAATAGAAGAGACATGACAGAGATTGATGTGAAGCAATGAGTGGTGAGTGTGCTGAGGCTGGTTGATTGTGCAGTGATTGGAGTGTGGCGCTGGTATTGATGACTCAACTGTGTGTGTGTGTGTGTGTGTGTGTGTGTGTGTGTGTGTTGCATGTCTCTGCTTTGTCAGCGTGCCATGTCTCTCTGCTCTTGATGGATTGTGTTTGGCTTAGAAATTCTGCATGACTAGTCCAGAATGATGACCTTGGTGTGACTCTTCTCCTCGCTCATCACTCAGTCTGCTTTCAGTTCATGTTTTTATTTATAAGGTGCCACCTACCGTCTTTTTATTTTCTCCAGTCGGGACTAGTCAATTTGTCAATCAGGCAGCTCTCTCTCATTAAATCTTGTACTTCATTAAGGATATGTTGAAATATACAACATCAGGAGTATTTACTTGAGATAAAATCTGATATAAATTGACTAAAAATGAACCGTTATTTTTACTTAATGATTATTTGTAGAGCTTTTATGTTCTCTGCTGGAGGTGGTGTCCATTTTTCATCTCTCCCTTGATTTGTTGCTTTTGTATTTCCCCTGTGTGTCTTCCAAATTTGTGGCGTAACCTCATTAATTCAAGAGGTTTTAGTCTCGTTCACCTTGAACTGTTTATGTCCTGTACCTCTTCTTCTTCTTTTGAATTTATGTTCGTTTTTAAGTTCATATACTCCCTCAGCGGGGAAAGGAAAGGCTCCCCTACTTTTTGAAGGCAGATCATAAATTGTTTAGTGAAGAGAAGACTAGACTTCCAAGCTAACCGTGCTGCATGTACAGTGTGTATTTTGACTCGTCTCTCTCTCTCTCTCTCTCTCTCTCTGGCTGCTGCTGCATGTCCCCTGCGCTCTCTTGGCACGGCACATTAAAGCCAAGCTGCTAAAGCCTTTTGTCGGCAGCTATTTTTAGCCCTGAAGAAGTAAAGCCCTGCAACTGCGTTTTGTTTTTTCTGCGTTTTATTGTGCTTCTGAGACAAGATATAAAAACAATTATAATTCATTACCATGCTGAAGACGTACGGTAGCATGTTTGGCTTTTGCTGCTGCTTGCATGTGCTGTTTTTAAGGCTTTTCTGATATCTCCGCATGATCACCTTCATCTTTCTCACTAGCGTATTAGTGCTTCATATTGATTCTAGCTGTCTAATGCATTAACAATAGTGTAAATAGACAATCTTGCTCGCTAATGCATTAACAATAGTGTAAATAGACAACAATGCCCACAATGCAATGCACAATAAAATGGAGGAGCTCACATTTGGAAAAAGAAATTATGGTTGGCAGTAGTAAGGCAGATGTTTTTTCAAAGCCATTATTATTATTATTATTATCATCATTTTTATTTAGTCTCTTTAAACCTGTTGACCACTTGGGAGGAACACAAATGAACTGTGATCACAACACTGACATATCGCCTATTAAATTGGTTTCAGTTTCTTATTTGCACATACAGCAGTTACACAGCAAAATTATAATTTATTTGAGGTTGTCTCTCTGGTCACCTGATGAATGGAAGTCCTGGACATCCACGGCATGATTCAGCTCCATTTAATCCCTTTTGGTACAAGGTCTTTTTCTCAATAACGCTTTCCAGTAGCCACATGGCTAAAACAGCTAAAACCAGCTAAAAAGCTCGATAAAGCAGAAGGGAGCTTCAGATTCAGGTGTATCACAGTATCACAAATACTGATGATAGCAGCTTTTAGTCTCAAAATCTGAAATTGTCAGCAGCTCCCCAATTCCCTCTGACTGACTTCCATCTGAGCTCATGTATACTTTATAGTTTTCATAGTGGAGAATTGGCACTCTTATCTTTTTGACATGAAGCATGGTGTCCTCATCTGCCATCTCCTGTCCCCATGGCAACTATGTGACCAGTGATTCTGGCTGATTTTCTCTTTCCACCTCTTCAGCTGGTAATTCTGAGGGTAAAAGCTGAGCTTCAGCACAGAAATGGACACCAAAGTGCTGCCAAACACACAGATATATCTGCTGTCCCTTGACACAAGCAGAGCGTTCCTGTTATTGAGTTAAAACCAGGGAAAGACAGAATATACTGTGAGATTATATCAATTTGTCTTCCCTTCAGAGATTCTGTAATATCATTATACTGTGGTATCAATCCCTGGAATTAGACCTTTTCTGTGTTACAAATCGATGAGAAGGACTGCTTTGTGCTATTATTGGGTTTTAAATGATTTTGTGCAACAAATCCCTTTTATTTGACGCGTATAACATGAACTGGATTAAGAAAAAAAGGCACACTTGTAGAGTTATTTCATCCATCAAAATGTTTCTAAATTGATGTAACTAAAAAAAGTACTACGGGTGCATCTCAATGAATTAGAATATCATAGAAAAGTTTATTTATGCCAGTAATTCAATTCAAAAAGGAATAACACATTATATAGATCCATTACGCACAGAATGAAACATTTCATGTCTTAATTTGTTGAATTTCTTCTAATTATAATGAGTATGGCTTACATTAAATGAAGACCTAAAATTCAGTGTCTCAAAAGAAAAAAATAATAGTTAAAGACCAATTTTTAAAGTATGTTTAATATAGAAATGTTGTCCATCTATATGTACTCAATACTTGGTTGGGGCTATTTGATTTGAACTACTGGAAATGGACTTTTTCATGATATTCTGATTTATTGAGATGCACCTGTATATCAAAATAAACAGTGGACCAATACAAAAATACATACACCATAGTGGAGGATTTTATACACATCGTCCACTCCTCATGAACACATACAGTTACCAAAGGATAAATCTAATGATGTGGGTAAGGATGTCGGGATACCATAAATTTAGCAGTCTATAATCAATACCAGTGAAATTCCACAATTCTCAAAACCCAATTTGATACCATGTTAAAATACAAAACCATGTACTTCAACAAAACATTTGAACATGACAAAAATACCAGTGGCATCAAGCTTTAAATTAAAAAATTAGAAACAACTATTACTAATGCTTTGGATACGTCTTTAATATAATAACATGAATTGAAACCCACTCACCTTGACGTATATGCTAACTCCGTCAGGTTCAGAAGAATTGCTTACCTGGGACTTGTGCCGTTATGTTTTCAGAATTTAGGCATCATTAGACGCAATTCTGACCTGATAAACAGCTGTTGCCCAGTAAACAAGCGTGTATTCAACATTAGGATACATATCACTTTATCAAACCTTGATCATGAATTCAATGGTCATTTTTTCCTTGGTTTGACCTTTTCAGTGCAGTCAGAGGTCCTCTAATATGCAGTTTTTTTTACAAAGACCCCTGCAGCGTTTTCAGGCTGATTCATTGTCTGCATGATCAGCATAGTGAATCCATGTGTTTGTCGGAAGATTTAAGAATTTTGGTTGAAAAGAATACTGCCATTTTATGCGTCAAAGCATTAGAAACACATGTAATCACCTTCATACATGAAATTCACTGTTGTGGGATGGTGAAACAAAGCTGGATTAAAAAAAAGTAATTACATTTCTCAATCCATATCGTACACACGTTCAGGTGATTACACCCTCCTGCATCATTACTGTGGCTCACTGTTTTGTCTGTTATTTTCTTCAATATAATACTAGCTGAGCTGAACACATGAATGTCGCAGTTTCTAGCTCTCTTAATAGCAGGTTCTACACAGTTGCTCGAGAATCCGCATTTCTTCACATCTTGCCCCATGCTGACAGCAGAGCGGCTGCCTAAATGTTGCCAGCAGCAGCAGCATGCATTAGTAAAGAGCCCAGAGTGTGCAGAGGAAACACTTAAGGAGCTGTGCTGTATTACTGCTTTATTCCACTGCAGCTCTGTGGTTTCCGCCACAACTCACACAATCACCTCTGGCTGATGTTGGTATCCACTGAGCCGAGGAGAGGCTGGAGTGAAATTCTCTCCAGTTACTCTCCAAATCTCTGGTTAATAACTATTTAAGTTGTATTCTTTATTTATAATATGCACAATGGTATCAGAGAAGCAGTCTTTGGCAATAAAAACCTAAAGTCTCTCAGGCCTCCTCCAACAACGCTAATTAAATTTGTATAAGAAAGAAAAGGAAGATCAATTAATTGAAAACAAAATGAGAATCTTAACATTAAATGTTCCAAATTAAATTGTCAATAAAATATAACTTTATATAAATATACAACTAATTGAGACAGTAATTGCCATGATAACAAGAATGTAGTGAATGCATCTATGCATAATGAGGCTGGTGGTTTAATATAATAATGGTGCTCAAAGAGGAAACAACATAATGTTCTCATAATACAGAGTTTCAGACTTGTACACTGTGTGTTGAAAAACATTTATTAGATCCCCCTTTTTCGAACTTGAGGAAGAAATTTAAAAAACAAACATTTTAGGGCTTGAAAAGAGAAACCATTTATTTTTAATTATCTCAAATTATTTACTGTAATACCTTTTTAATTGAATTTTTATTTTAAATTCAGATTTTGGCCTCAAACTATTATGAAAACAAAAGAATCGAGATAAAAAGATTATTGTGTCGCTTTATGTTTCTTAATGATGCTCTCATTTTTCTTGTGTTGTGAATCCAGTGCACCCCTTTCCATTACACATTATTTCACATTTTCACTGAGTTACTGATAAACCCATATTCCAAATGTGCAAGTTTTCAACAGGTTGGGGTAGTGCACTACAAAAATTTGATATATATATATATATATATAATGTATTTTTTTCATGTTTCCAAAGCCAGTGAGTAATGATATTGAATAATCATAATCTAAATATTGAGAAAATTATCCCAGGTAACCTCGGGGTATTAAAGCATCAATTATGGCTCGAGTCCAGCTGGACACATTTGTAGTTTAGTTCTTATCTCTTTCTCTCTCTATCAGCTCTTCATGTGTCTACTGTCTAATAAAGGGCTTACACTGCCCATAAATCAAGGAAATTAATAAATAAAGATTAATCACTCAAATGCAGATTTTTAAATTTGGTATTATTCTTGGATTTGGTTATTTTTCTTTCTGTGTTCGTGGAGATTCTGCGCTTTCTATCTGCAGCAAACATACACTGTCACCCCCCCCAAAACTATTTACCAGTGGAACAAATGTGATTGTTAGAAATGACAGTGATGAAAGCTGAAAGAACAACACTGAGTATGGGGCCGAGCTGCTCCCTGTGGGTGTGTGTGTGTGTGTTTGTTTATGTCAAGCCAAGACAAATGCTGGTTGTTGTCTTGACTTTTCCCTCGTCACAGAGACATGTGGGTTATTAAGGGCTCCGTGTGTCGAAGGAGAAGGCACAGCTGGGGTTGATTGTGCAGCAATTAATTAGTGAAATTTTCAGAATGGCTGTCTTTTGTATTCATTAATAAGTGCAGCGTCATGACAGAATCCGTCCTGATACAATTATTCCAAAGCTGCAGCTGTCTTGTGTTTCTAGATCTGAGGAAATAAAATAACATCTTCTGTGTGATGGCTGATGGGGGAGAAACTCGCTTTTAGAGACTGTATCAAATCCTAAACCTGCTCCCAACTGAGACTAACATCAAAGAGCGGAGAGGCTGCCTCTGTTTTCTCTAGTGTGTTTATGTATCTTTAGTTCTGTCTGCGTCTGATGAGACTAAAATAAGCAGAGTTTCAATCCAAAGCTGTTTTCTTTCCTCATCTGAAAAAGTAATGAATTTTGTCTACTGGAAAAAGAAAAGACCAAGAGACATTTGCTTATTGTTCTCATTTATACCCATGAGCTCAAGAAATATTAACAATGATTATGCTTGGAGTTTGCCTGATGAAGGCTTTGTTGGTGAAATGTTCTTGACCAAATACATCTATCAATTTGGTAGGATTGACTGTTGGTGCTTTCACTATCAGTTCTTTGAACATAATCATCAGTAATGTGGATATAGTGACTAAGTGGGTAAATGCAAATAATAGAACAGTCCGATAAGATAATAATGTTTAGATAATTAGGTCACTTTACTGTAACATAGCCTTTAAAACCAGAAAAAGAGAACACTCACATTTTATATATAAAAAATATATCGATATATATTTTAAAATGTGATATGGAATTAGACCATATTGCATATATCGATATAGTTATTTTTTTTTCTTTCTTTATATATGTATATAAATGCTGCCCTTACTAGGGTTTGTCATATTTAGCTCTTTTGTAATGTTTTTATTCTTTTCTCATATAAAAATATTAATTTCAGAAAAAGATTGGCCTATTTTATTTCAAAGGCTATTTTTATTCAAGATATTTTTTTAATTTAAATGTGCACTTTATGGAACTTTGATTTTTATTTATTTTATTTTTTTTTTTAAAGGTCCTCCTGTTATACAGTATTAATATTCACTTAAATAAACAGTTTCAATAAAACTACTTGTCATATTTGACTTTGACTGAACATTTGCTCTCACTTTGCGATGAAAATATCGGGTTATATATCATATATATCGATATTCAGCCTAAATATATCTGGATATGACTTTTGGTCCATATCGCCCAGCCCTAATCTACTCCATATAATGATATTCGAAATCTAAGATAACATCTAGTCTCATGTCATGATTAATATATAGCCCAGCCTTAGTTCCATCATTGCTATTTTTGAAGCTCAATATTTGTCGTTTTTCTTTCATCAGAGGGTTTTATAAAAAATGGTTTAAACAAATAATAAAGATTTAGTTGTTGCATATTTTTTTCTCAGATAATTGATTAATTGTTAGCCCTAAAATCTCAAAAATACTGAAAAATCTCCATCCCAGTTTCTCAGTCCGATGTGACATTTATAAATGTCTTGTTTTGTCAATCTGAAGCGCCAAGATATTCAGTGTAACATTTGATATCTGCGAACATTTGACACCTGCGTCTTTTAAAACGTTGCATTTTGACAGTGAAATCATATTCACTCCTGCTCGTCTCTTCTCTCCCTCAGATCTCTCTGAAGTGCAGAGCTCCGGAGGTTTCCCAGTGTGTTTTCCAGAACTACGAATCGGTGCTGAAGAACTAAAAAAAACAAAAAAAAACAACACCCTGACGTCGACCCGGCCGCTGCCCTCACAGACTCCTGGCACCTTCTCCTGCTCTCCCTCACCTGACCCACGGACCATATGACAACCTCACGCAGTGCGGGCGCCACCTCCAGCTGTGTTGGAACTCTGTCTGTCAGTCTAGCTGTTAAATTAGGATGTTTAATGATTTTGACCCACCGCTGGTTGTTTTTCTTTCCTAAAATTGCAGAAAATCTTGGTTCACTGCCTTGACTCGCCTCATCCGGTCTCCTCTTATGTATATTTGTTAAACAGAAGTTTCAGTTTCGGGACATTATCTTATTATACATCGAGCTGGTCCTCCTCTCTGCGATGACCTGTACTTTTTTTGGGGACGGACGGCTGTATTCCCATGACTTTCTCTGCATGAGGCTCTCTAATCATTTTCTAGCCCCACTTCTTGTAAATTGGAGTCTATTTTTAGCGTCTGCAATCAACAGGGGAATCATCACTGTCTGCATCTTTATTTAGGGTACTTTCAATTAAAAATGCAGCAGAAAAAAAGGCTTTAACTCGTTACTCTTGCCCCTGTGTGAAGTGGCTGTCTTGGCCTTAGAAGAGACAGTAGATAATTACAAACTACATTATTGTTGTCTTTGTCATTTTGTAGAGTTTTCTTTAGTGTCTGTGTTGAGCAGTGGGATTGGATCCTCTGCTGGCGATGAAAGCAGAGTGTGTGCTGTGTGTGCATGGAAGCTGTTTGTTGGTGTGCGTTTCTTTTTAGTTTTCCATCAATATTGGGACATTTTATAGACCAGCAGCAGTCGTCCACTGCCTGCTCTCTTACTTAGTCATTCCATGGTTTGATTTGTGTTTGTAGTCTTGTTAGTGTTCTTGTGGCAAACTGGGAGAGAGCCTCAGGTGTTGAGAGTTTTGTATTTGCTGCTCAAATCCCCCCCCGCCCCCCCTTCTGCGTCAGCGACAGCCCCTCGGGCTCTCTCTGCCACTTTGCTCTCTCTGTATCCTCATCGCAGCCTCTCGAGCACCGTGGCCACCTGAGATGAAGGCTCAGGTGAGGTAAAACTAAACATATGATGCCATGGCTTGTAACACTTCTGAGTAATAAGTGTACATGTAGGTAGCACGCCATCTGCGTCCAGTATCCCCGTTTTACCTGCAGAATCGACCGGATTAATTGGATTCTCTTTTTCCGAGTCATTACACTGAAGCCCTTTTTATCGGCTCTACAGGATGTATGCGCCCACGCTAACACCTTGTGTAGATTTCAACAGAGATGGCTGTGTGTTCTGAGCGTGTCTTTGTGTGTGGTGACGGCTGATTCGTATGAAATGCTGTAAAAATAAAAAAATAAAAATAATCGAATGTTTAATCAGATGTTTTTGATTGACATGATTTTGTTCATTGTGTGTACATCAAAAAGAACTATTAAAAGTCTTGATAAATTCACATAATCAGTCTTTTGTCTGTGTTGGACAGAATGAAATGCAGTATGAGGACGTGTCATGGCAGTCTGCCCAGTGTCATAGGATGCACAACGTTATCTCAGTTTTATTTGCTTGGTAAAGTCCACGTTCCCAAAGTCCCTGGAAGCCAGCGTGCATTGTTTTCACACACACCGTACTTTGTAATCACAGATGACCTTTGAGGTGTTCACGTCTCCTCTCGTGGGCCGCCCAGCTCCTCCAGCATTGCAGAGTCGGCACCACTCACAGCTGTGCATACAAAGTCTCTGACTGTTGTTCAACCTTGAGCCGTGAGTGAAGTCAGAGGTTTATCCACGGCACAGTCTTAAAGGCGGAGCAGCTCCTCTGAAACAGTGACAGGGGTTTTTTAAAGTCCAAGCTGCTTCGGAAAACTTAACCAGGGTTTTAGCTGCGTCACCTGAACGACAACACAAACGCCTCTCGCCTCAGATCTGTTCCTCTGTGATTGATAAAGGTCAGCCGTGTTCAAAGACACACACTCACTGACTGAGACGAGTCAGCGGTCCAAAGCTGTGACAAAAGTCTCTTCTACTAATGGATAATCTATAATATTGATCCAATGTGATGAATACATTCCATCAGGGGGCGCCACTGCACTGATTGTAAATGTACTGTTAAAGACTCATCAGTCTGTACAAGGGAAGGATTATCGACTCACAAACTGCTAAAAGTCAATATCAACAAGGTCATCTTTGTATTTGATTCAATTATATGTGCAGTTTCTTTCCCCACTCTGGAGGACTATACTTTTTTATTTATTTTTTTGGGCCTAAAAGAAACTTACAATAACACTTCATACCTCCCCCCTTATATTGAGCATTTATAGTAGTAGTATTAAATGCTTCATTTCATAAAAACTATGGGTAGAAGTAGTAAAACCAGAATTTCTCCACTACAAGTAAGAGTCTTGCATTCAAAACTACATAGAAGTAAAGAAGTTTTTGTCGCAAAACATGAAAAATATTAAAAGTAAGATGCAAGATTGTGTAAGCAACATTTTACTTTGCTTTTTCATTTTACTTTGCTTTTTCACACACTCTTTATACTGTTGAGTAGTTTAATCTGTAATAATTAATCTATGACGCATCAGACTTTATAAACTGAGTATATATTTTGTATGTTAAATTTTGAAAAATAACCAGTAACTATACCTGTCAGATAAATGCAGGGACAAACAACAAATGACACCGTTGCCATGATATAAAACATAAAACCTGTCTTAAGGGAGAAGATACTGATGCACATTAATAAACACTAAAACTGTAGACTGTCAAATCCCTCCAGGTAAAACGCCAAAGTGTTACTGAGGACATGACCTGAGTTTCCTTAATGTTATGTGTGAGTCACAAATAGTTAATTTTAGACATATTTTGGGCTTATGAAGGTTGAAAAGATGAACAATAAATGCATGAAGAAACCTAAATCCATCACATGCAGATTATAGTATCTGGGAGAAAACATATTTATTACCTTCATACCAAGACAGTACATTTTTCTGCTTTGACAGACTTGAGCTGTCCATGATGTGGCTTGTCATGTTGCTCTAATGCAAACAGGTCTGCATGAAACTGCATTTTATATCTTCCTCCTTTATGCCTTTGAGAATTAAGTTAGGCACGCTTCACAGAGGGTTTTAAATTGAACTAATGGCTGTATTACTGTAATAGTAAATGAGTCACTTACTAATGCTTTACAGATTGATTTTAAACCATTTATCAGAACAAGTTTTGGGCTGCCAGGTGGTGAAACATTTCTCCGGCTGGTGTTTATACTCCTGCAGCAGCAGGACACTTTCTCTGTTTCTGTTTTAGAAAGTTATTTAATTCATCAGGGAGGGGAGCGGTCCAATGGACAGGTAGGTGATCACCTACCTGAAACAGCTGCAGAGATCTTGATGCCAAATCTGCTTTTTAATAATTCATTTAACCTTTACTATGGCAGACGTGATGCACTTCAGCAAAAAAAACCTTTATTAATGGATTAGATTTGTAAAAAATTTGTAAAAAAAATAAATAAAATGACTTTGGGCCCCTTTTAGTTTCCAGTCCCTTCTGGTCCCACTGACTGATTTACTGTGGCCTCAGAAACCACACTGTGTCCAGTTGAATACTATCTGCCCCCATGTCTGCTTGGTGATAACATGAGTAAACATGCATTTATTAAAAAAATATGTACAATGTACACTTAATGATTGATTTTCAGCCTTTTTGTGTCAGGCCCATACAAAGTGCCCAACCCTCCTGTGTTTACAACACAAGAATACAGTTTTCTTTTCATATTCATAACAAAATTTTAAATTGGAGTACAGCTCAGTCTTAATCTGATTATTCCACTTTCTCCCCCAAGCTTTACAATTAAAATTATATGAAAACAAGCTCCCTTCCTGATGCACAACTCAAGTTTTTCATAGTCATCCAGCCAAAAGAAAAAAACATAAATGGAGATATTTCAGCTAAAATGTGCACCCCTTATTTCATCTTTGACTGCACAGTTAAACAAACAAAAACTTAATATCACCTAACACATACGACAAACAATCTCTGTCCTCCTTAATAGCAATGGGAATATATATGTATGATCACTATATACAAAACAATCATCTGAAGGCCCTTATCAAGCCTCAGGTTGTCTTGTGCTTTAGTGGTGCAGTTGCAACATGCTGAATCTGTGGGCTCTGGGGCCCCGAGGGTTGAGGAGCCCCTGCAGGGCACTTGCCCTATTTGTCTGCTTGGTAATCCAGGTTTATAAACACCAACCTGCACTCCCACATACTGCAAACCCTTTTTACAAGCGGTGTCTTATTAGAAAGTGTCGCATTGGAAACCCATCGAGGTTACAAGCTCATTCTGAGAGGCCATAAACTGTCTCATGTTTATTCCTCAGACTTGTCACTGAGTCTATGTGTGTCTCTGATGTGCTGCTGCCATCCCGCAGTGATTGATGGGACGCATCGTGCCCGTGCCCTGCCCGAAGACCCTCTCCAATAATAAGCCGCGTCCCTCAGAGAGATGATGTTCAGTTCTCCCTGACCCTCACTGAGATGATGTATAGTGCATGGCCTCTTCCTTTGCCATTTATTTGCAGCGTATGGGAGCTCGAAGCCTTCACACGCCTTGCGCACGACATAATCCTATTGGATGAGCGGGGCAGGGGATATAGCAAGTGATGAGAGAGAGAGAGAGAGAGAGAGAGAGCAGTCTTCACCATGTCTCTCTTCGCTCATGTCTCTCCAGCAGCAGACACACACAGTGCTCGTTAATAGGCTCCAGATGCCTTTACAGAAAACGCACGTCTGCAGCCCGTGTGGATTGCCTCCCTTCTTTTGGACCGCGCAGGTGTGAATCTATCTTCCTGTCATCGACATAAACAGAAGATTATGGGGCTGTGTGCAATTTCAGAACACGTGGGAAGCGTATTTGCGAGGCTGGCGGCTGTGCGCCCGTCCTCCGTGTGATGGAGGAGCGCGGCGGTGGTGCATCGGTGGAAATAAGCGCGAGGTGCAGTGGAGATAATCAATGAAGACACCGAGGGCTCCTGTGCGTTTTGGCAAGGTCAGAGTCTAACCTGGGTGAGATTATGTCCATGCGGAGACAACAAGGACGGACTTTTACGCTTCCTCACGGGGGAAGAGGTCGCCTGGGGATGTCCCCTGAAAACCAAGAGTTTCTCTCTGTGTGTTGGATTGCAGAGGCAGCGAGAATCCCTCCATCTGCATGATCATGGTTGAGCTTTATTTTTGACAACCTTCAAGCTGCATGGCTTCTTTCCTTCCTGCCTCAGCCCGGAGATAAAGTTTCTTGGCTCTGCTCGACGGGTGGCTGATTTATTCCGCCACTGATTCGTTTAATTGCACCCAGGTGAACCCAGTTAAGGTGATTTATAGGCTGCTGTTAAAAAAAAGAAAGAAAGAAAAAAAGAAAGAAAGAAAGGAAGGAAGGAAGGAAGGAAGGAAGTAGGGCAGCCGGTGTTTTGAATTCCATCAGAGCAGCATCCAAACAGCGGCGGCCAGCTGTGTTTCTGGACGGTCACATCTGTCGTTGTTGTCGTCGCTGTCCATGGTGCTGAACTCGTGCTCCAGGAATGGTGGAGACGCTGAGTATCGCAGTCATCGGTGCTCCCGGAGTGGGGAAAACTTCTATAATCCGCCAGTTCATCTATAACGATTTCTCGGAGGTGTACACGCCGACCAGGACCAGATATGTGTACAGACCCTCCGTCATCCTCAACGGGAACATGTATGAGCTGAAGGTTTTGGACGTCCCGCCAATCTCCTCCTTCCCATCCAGCTCCAGTCAGGTATCATGTCTCTGTGTGTGAGAACTTTACTAGACACAAAGCTTTAGTCATGTGTTAAATCTCTAGTTAATTTCCCGTCAGCCAATGGCGTTCCTCAAAGACAAAAACACCAATTTTATTTATTCCTGTATCAGATGTCCCTAGCCTACTAGTTGCTATGGAGACCCGGCTGACTTAAAGCCTCAGTAGAGCCTCACTTTGACGTTGTAAACTCTCAACCCCCCTAGTGAGGAAGAAATGCCAGCTTGCATATTGTTAACAGATCAGAACATGTCCTCAGTGTCAGATATATTCTGATCACAGAGCAAATGTTGGGTTGAGTCTGGCTCATAAAGGCAGGAAATGATAGGATTGTGCTGCAGGCTTCGCCACAGCACCTGGTTAAAGTCCCAATTTAAAAATAGAACAGACTGCCCTTTTATTCATGACCATAGGTCATATGCCACACCTCATTAGTTGGAGACACATCTGATTACAGGATCATAGCAGAAATGTACTGTCGCTCCAAATGCCCAGGGTTTGGAGTCACTTCTGGTCTTTTTCTTGCCAAGGAGTGACAGGGATAGTGAGGAATTCTCTCAAGCTTTTATATCTGCATATATCTGTTTTCAATTCTTAAAACAATATCAAAATTCTCATATCTACATGAAACTGATAGATTTTTTCAGTGGGTTATATGAAGTATGTATCCATAGTTTGTGTGTTAACTCCAGTAGATGGTGTTTTGGCAAGCTCCCAGTTTGGAGAAGCAGACAAGGAGTACCAACATGGAAGCTAAGCAATGTACTACTGTGGATGGGGCAGCAGCAAAATGTATGTTAGCACTTCTAAAGAAAAATCGATATCAGGTGTATACTTTATTTTCCCGTTCTGTTTTCATCAAGCCACCAGACTCCACTAACTTCATTTTTTGGGTTATCGTGTTACTTAGGTGAATCTGAATTACTCCTTTAAAACACAAAAGTGACACAATAAAACAAACTAACTAACTGATCGATGCAGCTGCAGGCCAGCAAGTCCCGTGTTCTGTGAGGTCAAATTCCTGTTACTGTCAATGTCTTCTTTGAAAAGAACAAAGAAGTAGAATGGCTCTGTGTAAACTTAATCAGGGCTTTCTGACAACAAGGTAAATCGGTGAAAATATTCTAAATATAGCACACACTTTTTTTTAGGTGGCTAACATATGTTTTGCTGCTGTCACTATCCCCAGCAGTGCATTGCTTAGCTTCCGTGTCAGTAGTCCTGCCTGCTTCTCCAAACCGGCACTGTGTCCACCACCATCTACTGTACGGAATGCACTGAAAATGGATTAGCAACATCCGCTTCAAAATGTGAAAAAAAAACTATTCCTTTCAAATCAAAATTTAAGTTTGCTCTGCTCCCACTGCATGTTGCATCATTCATTCTGTTCTTTTTTCTTTTCTCAAAAGCATTATTGGACGCTGTAATTGCTTCTGCTGTCCAGATCGGCCTTGAAAAGATACCCTCCTAAATGATGCCGGACAAAATCCACTGTCCTCATTCTGTACAAATATGCATATTAAAGTTCAGCCAAAGTCAACATGTGTTAGTGAGTTGGTCTTATTAAGTGGGGATCTATTAAATAACAGTATTTTAGTTGAAATGTCCCTTCTCTGCAGCTCAGCAATGAGCAATGACACACTGTGGAGACATAAAGAGGGAATCTGCGACCAAAAAGGCTTTAACTTTGTAAAAGGTCCACTTGATTTGATTAACTCAGACTGCCGAATCCTCTTATTAGCTCCAGCTGATCTTTTACCCATCACTTACTCTGAAATCACTATAAGCGATGAAGGGACCGGTGGATTATGAGACAATGGGCCCCTGAGCACAGACACGCATCTCTCCTACGCAGGAGCAAGACACACAGACTTTGTTGTCATCTAGCCTCTTTTTGAGGTTGTTTTGTGTCTCTTTGTAGTCATTCTGCATCTCTCTTTGTGTTCTTTGTGTCTGTTTGTGTTCTTTGTGTCTGTTTGTAGTCATTATTTGTCTCTATTTTGTGGTAGTTTTGCCTCTTGTCAGTCGTTGTGAGTGTCTTTGTGGTCTCCTTGTGTCTCTTTGAAGCTGTTAAGCATGTCTTTGTACAACCTTGATTCCAAAAATGTTGGGCCTTTGTATATTTATGTTTTTAACATTACATTAAATATACTGCCTTTGCAGTTTACAGTTTTCAATTGATCTGTCAAAAAGGATTAGCAAATGATCATATTCTGCTTTATTTACATTTCAGAAAACGCCCTAACATTTTGGAATGGAGTTATAGTTGTTTTGATTTCTTTGTGGTCATTTTGCATCTCTTCCTGGTTGTCTTTTTGAGTGACATTTTGTAGGTGAAGGCCAGGGCAGGTCTGTTCAGTAATCCATCCATGGGGAAGGGCTCTCTTTACAGCCAGTGTGAGGAGGAACACTTTCAGCTGCAAAACCTGTTTCAATGCACATATGTGTATGTGAGTGTTGTTTTAAGACAGACTTGTGATCCTGTCTTTTTAGATATTTCTTCTGCTTCTCTTTACCAGCCAAAGAAAGTACAAAAAATATAGATTTGCTGTGCGTGTCTCTGTTCTTGTGCAGCCCACTCTTAGCCTCTCTTCACTCGAGGTGTTTATTTCGACTCCTGTCCACTGCAGCCTCGGTGGAGAGGCTGTGATGCTTTCAACTAAGATTGAACTCTCCAAGGTCACCACACTGGACTCTGCTGCTGCTGCTTCTCCCCCTCCTGTGTCACACATAGCACTGCTAAGAACAGCTGTTGTTATCTACACAGACAAGGTGCCACTGAGAAAATGAGATCAGGCCAAGGAGAAGACAAAAAAAAAAAGCTTGAACAGCTTGAAGAAGAGGCCTCCCAGAGTGTTGCCACGCGGTCAGAAAGCCGACGTTAACGCAGAAAACATCTGACAGGCGGGCTGAGAGGCCGGAGCGATCCTCCTGTCAGGCTGCTGCAGAATTACATGCAGGCATTCTACTAGATTTAACGTTTTGCTGGGGAGTGTTAACAGGTCTGCAGGGTGCTTCATTGTTTTCTGCCCACAGAGACCCTCTGTGAAGACATTCTGATTGAGTTTCTTCTTTCTTCTGCTAAACGGTTCTTAATCCCCATTAGGGAACATGTTGGTTGGGGAGCAGAGAGCAGCAATAAGACAGGATGAGTCTCATGAGTCTGTGTGGGAGTGTGCGTCCCAAAGTTTGAGTCACACAGCTTTCATCATTCAATATCATGTTATGTGAACATTTCATGCTCATTTCAGAGTGTAGTGCAGCGAGCGGGTGCCTGGTTGTCTGGCCCTTTGTGGAAGGTATACTGTATAGGCAGAGAAAACCATTAGCTGAGTGCTGCCACAACATTTCTATCAGACAGATTTATGGGTACTCATTTGGTGAGGACGACCCTGCGAGGCCTGTTGTACTTTTCCCTCTCCGCTCCTGTCATGTCCTGCTTGCTCTGAAGCTGCTCTCTGGTGGCGTCCTCTATTCACAGCGATATGACATGCACAGGGCTCTGCTCTGTATTTACCCTGTGGGCAGAGAGACATAACACGGGTCAGGGGAAGTGGACAGCACAAAAAAATCTGATTGGAATTTACTTGCAATACACGGCAGCAGATTGAATTAAAGCACAGTTCCCTGCTAAGACACTGCTGGGAATAAAGGACCGACGGAGGAGACAGTAGAAATTCGCTGCAGTCAATTAGAAAGGTTGCACAGAGTTTAATGGACACTGTCGAAGTAAGGGTTACCAAATGAGGTTTTATAATGTCTTCTGAAATTTTGTGATGAATAAGCTGCAGAATGGAGTGAGTCAGTACGCCTCCATGCTTATGCAGCGTGGCAATTTCTCATCAGTTCAGATTATGTTTGAGAGAAGAGCAGTGATTTTCTGGCAGGCTACTTGTGACCCCATTTTAACCACGTAGACAGCCATTTTTATCCTTTCCCGTGCTGGAGAAAGGCAAGATTTCTATTATTTCACTGCGAGGCTGTGATGGTGTAATGATTTGTTTGCTTTGCGGTATGTCTGTCTGTTGCTGATAGCATTTCGTTTAGAGAGCATCTGTCACAGTGTGTCAATAGGATGTGATGACAGATGGATTTAAGCCTGACAGCGGATTTTTGCTTGTTCTCTTTTTTTGTTTTGTTCTAACCATAATGTACAGTATCTCCATGACTTCCCACACAAAAATGCTCACCCTCCCTCTCCTGCTCTTTCTGGACATTTTTCTCAGTTGTCAGTGTCGATATGAGGCGGAAATTATTGCTTTTCATATCACACCGTGTGACATTTCCACTCCTGAAAAAATGGGAGGAATATGATGTCTGCACCTGGGAAGCCTATATGAGCTTTTTATTTACACGTAGAAAGTTTTGGTGCTCTTTTAAAATTGAACTATATACAAAATAGACAAATTGTTGTAAGCAAAACAAGTAATTACAGCTTACAGCTACGTCAATAGAGTCGTCTTTGTCACATACAAGCACAATTAAAGGAATAATTCAACATTTTGGGAAGTACCCATGGTTATCTTATTGCAGAGTGTTAGAAGGTATCACCAGCAGATGGTTAGATCAGCTCTGCCAAAGAAAAGGTAGAAACAGTTTACTCTGCCCTAGAAGCACCAACGTGTCCTATGTTTGTTTTGTTTCAGTATATCCGTGTAGTATATTGAGTATGCCCCAGTGTGCCCAAATAAGTGAATGTCTGTGAATGTAATAATAATAATAACAATAATAATATGATTGTGATTATGATTAATGATTATAAAAATGTTCCTACTTTTATTTAACTTAAATTTAGCTCATGTAGCCTAGGCTAACCACATATTTGAGCAAAATAACACAACTCAAAATATGTTAGCTGAACTAGTTTATTTTTAATTATGTTATTACGCTATTTTACTATTAACATAGCTTGACTGAATTTATATAAAATATATATAATTGATGCAAACACTGCATTTTACTCTTAATTAGACCATAATTTACAAAATAAATATCATGCTGTATTAGATAAAACTTGAAACTAATGACTGAGACCATACACTCATTATTAAAATGTTTATTGAGGTACCATGGACTTCAATACAATTTGACTTCTTTTTTGCAAACAGCAGAGTCGCCCCCCGTGCTGACCATTTGAAACAATGCAGGTTTAACGCACGTTTGCACTGGCTTCACTGTTCAGACCAGCAGCTTTCTGCTTGGTTTCCAGTCCTTATGCTAAGCTAAGCTAACCGATGCTGCCTGCAGCTTCACATTCATTTTACAAATATGAAAAAGTGTCAATCTCCATATCAAACTCCACTCAAACTTTAAAGAGATTAAACATATCTGCATGAATGTCAAACTATTCCTTTAAAGCTGTCTGAACTTATTAAAGAATTTTGTGATTGTGTGTGTGAGTGTGAGAAACAAGTCAGCAGTCCATCCTCTCCATATCATCTCCAACAAAGAGCATCAATCAAAAGAACAATAAAACCTACAGATTTGAATGGTGGCCTGGTATAGGTCACAATTGACAAATGGGAGTTTCATCCGCAGGGGACGTAATAAATTTTAATTGCGAATATGCCAGGGTGGCCTGTGTGTGACACCCCTTCCCCCAACAGATTACTCCGGCCTCCCTCCTGTGCTTCACTATTGATCCATGGCCACCACTCATTACCGCTAAGCTACCTCCCTTAATATCAGGAGACGCGACAGCTTTGTCATAGCCTGCTAAAACTGACCACGGTTGTCAGGGAAACATGTTCTGTTTGGCTCTTGAGGAGCAAAGGATGAGATGCTCTTTCTGTGTGCGCCGCACCGAGAAGACCGACTGGAGGATACAGACAGTGGCACCACACTTCACATTCACGCTCCCACAAGCACTCCTCACATCCTGCAAGCACACACAAATAAACATGCCCACACATGCATTTTAAAATTCATTGGAGTTCAGTTTATCTGCCATGTGCAGTATTGCTGCATTGTTTTGTTCTCACAGCTCTTAATTTCTTTATTTCGCCTCTTCTTTTGGACTGGAGAAGTGTGTTGCTGTTTCTAGCCCCTCCTCCACATTTAAAAACAGGACTTGGATGACAAAGAGATATGAGATGAGAACACAAGCTGCTATTTTTAGCCTCACTGGGATGTCAGGCTGCAACTGAAGCCACTGTGCATCTCATGTCGTCAATTGCCTCAATTATCAGAAAAGGCTGAGCTGTGATGATATTCTTTGTTATGGCAGGAATTTGTTTGGCAAAAATAGATTAATATTTTCTGAAGTGCTTGACACAACTTTGAATTGTATTGGGCACCACAATAGAAGAGTCCAGAAGAAATAACAGTAGAAATCATACTGCCTGTGACATGTCACCCCTCATTCAACTCCTGGAGAGAAGAAGGGAAAATAACCTTTTTTATACCAGTTTTCATAACACAGTGCCCTCATACTTCCTCTGCCTTCTCTTTCACTTTTGACGGCAGCGATCTTCATGCCACATGTTTGTCTCCATGCATGATCTGCCTCATTATCTCCCCGCTGATGTGTAAGGCTGTTTCCTCCTCACACTCACCTAGACACAAACCCACAAACGCCCTCATCCAAATTGAAAGGAGGCAAATTATTCCTCACTGACACAGATGTGAGAGTGTTATCATCATTAGAAGTTGAGCTGATCATAGCCTGCTCCCTTAGCCTCCCCTGTCATAATCAGTTCATCTTGTTTATACTGACTCCCTGTACAGAATGTTGATATGAAAAGCATGTTTTTTTCATCCTTGACGGCAATGTAATTCAGTTTCTTGCATTACTGAATAAGTTGCACAAGCTGTAGCAGGAGGTAGAGAAAGTAATGTAAAAATCCACTTCCAACCTTGCTACAAATAAGGGTCATTGTATCTTGATGCTATTTAGACGCATCAAAGTGCTGATAATCAACACTTTGATATCTAAGTTTTCAAAGCAACTCAGTGCAACAAACAAAGAGGCACAGGAAGCCAAATTCTCTACTACATGTGTGATGATATGATACAATGTCATAGTCACACAGTGAAACAAATCTCATCAGAGCTGCTTAATTCTGGTGATTTCATTTAGGTGTATCTGCAGGTGCAGCAGCAGGACACACCTTCTACATGACATGACGTCATAATGGTTGCAGTTGGGTTCGGTTTAGGTGTCAAAACTGCTTGGTTAGGTTAAGGAAAAATTGTGGTTTGGATTAAATAACTACATTATTTCGTAAGTTGTCTCTGGGGTTGTGTGGTGCGGCCTTCAAGACTGCAAATAGACCCTTCTGGGTAATTTAACTACTTCAAAGTTAAATCAAATAGACCAACAGTTTGTGGGATATGCTTTATGTATACAAGATTAATATGGGTGCCTTTCTGAAGTCTCCGTTGTGTGACTGACCACCTGATTCAAATGTTATCAGACTATTCAATGGGTGTTTTCAGCGGTTATCAGTATGTATGTACAGGCACCACCTGCTATATTAATGTGTGTTGTTTAGTGGAGCCCTTTATCAGCCATAGTAACTATTAGTGACCTCAAGGTGTAAGTTATGAAACAAAGTGGGAAGCAAGGAAATGGAGTCTAAAGCATGAAGTGCAGATGGGACTGGTCAAACAAACCCAGGACTTTCACAGAAGAGAACGGGGTTCGTGTCCTATGTCAAAACAAAATTTTATAATGTAATTTTAAGTACTGACGGGCAACGTCCGTACATAATTTTTTTTAATGTGACCAACATGACCATGTCAGTTCCAGTGTTTTGCTGTAACCTTACAGAAGTTGTTTTGTAGTATAATGGTAAGACACTGCAACCTTTTAACTAAACCTAACTTTTAAGTGAGATGCCACTGGGGTGACAACTACCATCTCAACCTGCCAGCAGGGCTGATAATTACTGATACCTACGGCCATTCATAAATCTGATAACATTTGAAATGTGTGGACTGCTTCTGGGCCAAGACAGAGCCAGGCCAGCTTTTTCCTCTTGCTTACAAAACATCGGCTAAGCATGCATAATTAATCCTCCAGTGTCTGGCAAAATGAAACACATTACTTTAACCTACATGTTTTGAATCTTATTTACTGCGTAGTGTTTTGTGTACGTTCAGCAGCTCCTTATGACACTTAAAGTGAACAAAAACAATGACACTCTTACCTTAATCCTCCAAAAATGCACATTTCCATTCCCTGTTGATCTGTTTCCCAAAAATGTCAAGCTTACTTTTTTTTGCACAAATACCCACACCAATTGAAGTGGATAGAATTGGACTGCACACTGTTCCTGACAGCCTCGGCGTCTCCTGACCCTTCATTAGCAGTGTGTGTGCACACCAGAGGTTATGTTGACACCCTGTCTGCTAAACCCCTTGATCCACTGCTGCTTCTTTTCTTTTTCTTTTTTCATCTTTCAGCATTTTCTCAGGGCTGTGTTCGTTTTCTCACTCCCTCAGCAGATCTTTCCTTCCCACCCCCTGAAGTTCTTCTATTTTCCTCCCCCTCTTTTATCAGATCAAATGCTCATGAATTCATTGCATGCTGTTAGAGGCGGTGAGGGTGGTTGTGGGTTGGTGAGAGCTCTGGGAGACACAGCATGAAAAGAATAATGGGTCACTGTGTTTCTATTGAAGCAACTGTCCCCCAGTAAGGTGCAAATGTACCCACTTGTGCCACATGCTTTAATTACAGTTTGAAACTCATTACCATCAAACAAACGTTGCTGCGCGTGCGCTCCATCACAAAGCTTAGCTGAGCAGCAACAACAGTTAAACAGCAGTGTGAGTTCCTTCCTTTTCTCCTGACAGAAGGCTCTGTGTTAGCTTAGATGACCAGCTATAAAGTCATCGTCCTTGAGCATGTGTCGCTAGGACACTGTGCAGTGCTTACTGCAGGGCGGTCACCATGTTTAATGACTTTGTTCTCAGCTGTGGGAATCCCAGAGACATGCAGCTACAACTTCACTGACTTTTTCACAGAGACGAAGCAGCAGAGGCAGACGAACTATGACTTTGAGCCAAAGTGCTTCAGAGTAATTACAGGAACATATCATGCTGTTCAGTTAGCTGCTGTCTGCTGTTATTGTAGTCATATTCTACGGTAGTGTTTTATGAGGCTGTAGCCTATTTGTGCCCAAAGATTGTCTCAAGTCATTGAACTAATGCCCCGAAAAGTCAGAAACCAGCCTAAAAAGTCGCTCTTCACCAAATGTAATGCCATTTTAACATCATGCTAACTAGGGATGGGCGTTTGGAAGAAACCTGCCAACTCAATTATCTATAAAGTTAACGATCGATTTATTGATTAATCGCTGCATGCATACATGGAAAAAAATAAAAGATATATATACAGTACTATGTGAAAGCCTGTTTGAAAGGACGAAAAGAGACTTGATCCTGTCAACCGTAAAACTAACTCAAGTGAGATTAAACTGTAAAGATAACTTCAGAGTTCAATGTTCAATTCATTCGGAGTTAAATGTTTTATGTTTTAGCCCCCGAAGAGGTATGAGGTTAGTTTTCAAAGTAACCTTGGATATTTAAGTCTGTATTGTGTTTAAATAAGTTTTGGATAAAATTAAACCTATTAATTCATGCTAGCTAGGTTTGATACAGTAAGGTGGTTTTGCTCAAATTAATCATCTTGTATTTATGTGTGTTTTATAATTGTAATTGCAAATTTCAGTTTGAAAACTGAAGCTTTATCCAACTTAATTCTCAGCTCATTGGCTTATTCACGTACGGCCCCAGAACTGAACGCTCAGCCGTGTTTCATTCCAGTGAATTCTGATATGCAGTCATAGATAAAATAAAAATAAAAAAAATACACAGATAGATTAAAAATTCCATGTTATCAACCAAATTTTTAACGACCATTAATCGATCATCGATTAATTATTCCCATCCCTAATGCTAACATTAGCTAATTAGCACGAAACAAAGTGTACAGCTGAGGTTAATGGGAATCTCTTTAGTTTTGCAGTTGTTTGGTCATAAAATAAAGTCAGAGGATCAGCAGAGTTATTATAAATCATCCTGACAGGGACACCGATGTGGGGACTAAATGTCACGACAATCTATTCAATACTTGTCAAGTCATTTCACTCAAAACCTCAAGCGACAGTCTCTTGGTGTCACTGGAGGAAATGTCCAATGTCAGAAGGACTCACCCTCTGAGCACCTTGGATATGTATCCCAAAATGTATAACAGTTCATCCAAAAGTTGAGATATTTCAGTCTGGACCAAAGTGCTTGCCTCTTATTCTTGCGTAATACTGTTGTCGTGGCAGTTTTGACAACTGCACTAAGTTAATGGGTGAGCTGGCCAAACACAAAGCACTCAATACTCTGTTCAGCAAGATTTATTGGTACATTCGTATTCCATACACCGCAAAATCCCGAATGACTCTTTCACAGTACAACAAAGTCCCGTACACTGCTCGACTTATATCTGTTGTATTTCCCAACATTGATTCCTCAACAAGACTCAATGCGGCCCTATCTTCCTGCCCTATGCATCACATCAGGACAGAGCCCACTGGTCAACACGTTCCCCTCTCTCATGGTGTTATCATTGTTAAGTTCACAGAGTCAGTTCCCACAATGCCTTGTGTCTTGAATATCAAGTAGGTCGCCGCCTACCTCATGTCCCACCATGCAGGAAACACCAAATTTCCTTCACACTGTACACAGTATTACAGTAATGTGCTGAGCCCACTACTCCTTGCATGGTGTGTTCACTTGTGTGTAAAAAGGATGGGTTAAATGCAGAGGTTAAATTTTCCCATTGTGGGATTAATAAAGTAATCTTCTTCTTCTTCTTCTTCTTCTTCTTCTTCATATCGGTTTTCTTTTTGTTTCTCTCTGTCCTGTAGGAGTGGCTGGATTTGCGCTGCAGAGGTGTTCGCAATGCCAACGCCTACATCCTGGTGTACGACATCTGCTGCGTGGAGAGCTTCGAATACGTCAAGATGATCAGACAGCAGATAGTGGAGCACAGGTACGCTCACAGCAGGCCAGACTGTTTGCTGAACTGAACTTACAGCACACCGACACGCTGCTTGTTAACCCTCAGTGCCGATTTCTAATGACATCACCTTGTCATCCATCTGGAGACAGCACACAATTTCACAGCCCTGCCACAAAGCCGTACAATTACACATCGGTGACAGTGTGACAGTGATAGATGGTCTGCTTGTGGTGAGGTTTTTAATTCGCCACATTCCTCGCTGCATCCTGACAGTTTAGAAATGACATTTGATTCTGGCATTGCTGCATTAGAGCTGCCTGAGATGTCACTAGTGATTTAAAGATGATTTTTTAGAAATATTTCTGCTTTTATTGGCACCAGCAAAATACAGGAAGCCCGAGAGGCAGAAGGAGATACATAAAGATCTCCTGGCTGTCAAAAAGGACCCTGCATTAGTGGGGGAAAAGACCAAAGCAAAGGCATCACCTGCTCCATCATCCTCGCTGTCGGCATACCTGCATATATTTACATACTGAGAGAATGAAATGAATGGCCTCATTTGTGCTTGTATGTTCTACATGACCAAACTGTCACCACAGCAAACTCCTACCTTTAGTCTTTGATTTAAAAACATCAGAAAAACAAAACAAAACAAAACAAAACAAAACAAAACACCTGTAGACATGTATACCCCCATTTTTTTTTTGAGTAATATGAATTCTTGAAGTCTGAATGCTAAATATGTTCTATACTGTAATCAAATTTAATCACTCTTCTTAGGCTGCTACTAGTTGTAACTTGAATAATATTTAGTTAGGTTTTAATGATGATTTATTGATAATAAATGTTATTCCTTTTAATTTACATCTCTGATTCTAAAAAAAATGGGATTTTTTCCAAAACGTAAACAAAACAGAGTGTGATCATTTTCTAATGTAACCCTTTGTTACATATTTTGAATTGAAAACTGTTCAAAGATAATACGTTTTATGTTCAAACGGATAGACTTTTGTAAATATACACTTATAATCACACTTTTAATGTATTGCATTCTGTTTTTATTTACATTTTACAGTATCCAATTTTTTTTGGAGATGATGGTTGTACTTAAAAAATTGAAGAACATTTTGAATAAGTGCTCTTCTTCCATTACAAGAACAATATCCTCCCTGTGGCTTTTAATTAAAAAAACAGCAGCAACAAGAATTGACACAAAAGAAACCAAACATCCAATATGTTGTAGAAGACTGTTTTTGGTTTTTGTAAGGGTCGTTTGATTTGACCAACTGTAAATGCTGAATATCCAAAATGCATTTGACGTTTTTGTTGATGCATCTACTTTTTATTATACGTTGCTCTATATATATATATATACCATAAAAGGCTCAGTCCCCGTGAGAAGGCAGCCCGGGTTTGAATCTGGCTCGGAGCCCTTTCCTGCATGTCTTCCCCTCTGTCTACCCCCTTTCACACACACACACACACATATATATATATATATATAATTGTCTTTATGGTTTGCGCTCTACCAGGTGTGCGATTGGAGACGCACGTTGCTACATTTTTAATGTTTGATTTTGAAGTCATCCAAAGGCATTACGTTTATTTATTTGTAATCCAATGGATTGTTATACTCATTTTAAAAAATGCCATATAATTTGTATTCAGTAACTGACTACTTCAGTGTAATCTAACCCAACACTGACTACTCCTGCACAAATCATCCCCACCATGTTTATGGCCCATGACAGAAAACCATTAACACCAGCACCAGGGGGAGGAAGGGTGAATGGAAAACAGGAGAAATATGTAATCGCAGGACAAAGCTGTAAGGCCAGACTGCAGAAGGAAAAAGGAAAAGCTGAGAAGGGGCAGAAACTGTATAGAAACTGAAAATATTATAAATAATGGAGGCTGGTAGATGTCAACTATAAAGAATTTATCAGTTTTTTGTTTTGTTACTTTACTTTAAAACACATTCTTAAAATACTCCACAAAGTTTTGCTGACAAAACCAGAATAAACTTGTTTTTTTCAGCTTTTTTTTTAGCCCTCTGGCATGAAGCCTTCAGCTCACTGAAGACGATATGACAGTGTTAGGTCTATCACTCCTGGATAGTTTCCCCCAAATTTCACACCCAGATGCATCCACACACACATTCACACATAAACAGTACATCCAACTCTGCTAAAATACTCAAGCAGATAAGCGAGGAGATATTTTTAAGTCTGTTACGTGAGTACAACCTGTGAAAGGAGAAAAGTGAGATGATTACTGCGATGTGTTTGTCTTTAAGAACTTCGCCTCAGGAGCTGGAAACTCTACTGTAAACTACATCTCTCTCTCTCTCTCTCTCTCTCTCTCTCTCTCTCTCTCTCTCTCTCTCTCTCTCTCTCTCTGTCTTTCCTCTCCGTCCATCTGTGAAGGCAGACGTACAAATATGCATAACCATGCAAATCCTTGTCAGAAGATGAGGCGCGATGTTACAAAAAAGAAACCTTTATTCAGTATCAGAGGGAGCAGCCGCTTTAACAATTTATACATTGAGCTCAGCAAATCAGCAGACGTCTTGTGCCTGCACACATCGCTGCTCTCTTAAGTTTCACAATGTACTAATTCAACTTGACCTATTATAGTTTTTGCAATATTATTTTTCATGAAAAACAATAGTAACAGCTCCCAGCTACCCTGAATTTGGCACCCAACCAAACAGAAAGCCTTCAAAGTAAAAATTAATCTCATTGGAAGAAATCCGATTTGTATAATGAGGCTTCTTTCCTTCATGGTGTTTGCTCTACAATCTAATCCAGGATTCCCCCCTCCTTTTTTCCTCTACATTTCTGTAGTAAAACTCCTTTTAAAGCAGAGCGTCAGATTGGATTTTCAAATCACAACCAATCAGATGTTACTGGATGGACTTGATGACGTCTTCCTAGTTGTTGTTGTTTTTCATTAACACTGGTGGACTAAGCATCAGAAGTCTCGAGTCACTAATTTATGCCTACCATTGCCATACATTTTCACACTTCATAATGCTGTAAACCAGTTGCTGCAGAGTGTGGTGGGAGGCCCCTTGAGCCTGTGAGCTCTAATCCTCCAATCCACCCCCGCACACCTCAGAAGGAAGGAAAAAACTGCACACAGACATCTTGCACACGCCCAGCCAACCACTGTGACAAACACAAAACTGATAACTATGCACTTTGAAATGAACCTTGCTATATATATTTATATAACCCCTTACATGCTCCTGCAGGGAAGGCAGCAGCAGCGAGGTGCCAATCCTGGTGGTGGGCAACAAGAGAGATCTGCAGCGGCAGCGCTTCATGCCTCGCAGAGCCGTATCAGTCCTGGTGAAGAAGACCTGGAAGTGTGGTTATGTGGAGTGCTCTGCCAAGTTTAACTGGCACGTAGTCCTGCTCTTCAAAGAGCTGCTGGGCATCGCCGTGGCACGGGGCATGCGCCAGAACCACACATCCATCCGTCTGCAGGGGGCGCTACAGAGGAACCGCTGCACCATCATGTGACCCAGAGAGCTCCCTCCACCCCTTTGACCTCAGGAGTGGAGCGGCAGTGGAGAAAAAAAAAAAAAGGACTTTTTTATCTAAATGGCTGGAAAAATACCCTGTGGCCTCATGCTTTACTGAGCTGATTTTTCATAATGAGGTTTATTTGACTCTTGCGCTGTAAAAGACACTCAAATTTCACACATGGTCATCCAACCACTTCCTAGTGAGATTCTGCCAAATGTGTAAATGCAAGGAAGGAGGTAGGAGAGAAAGCAAGTGAAAACCAATATATCTAGCATAGCACAGTTATTTTTTTCTCACATAAACTAGACAGTTACTCATTTGAGGCTGTGCTTCCCAAATTACACAGCAGCAGGTCTTATTGAGGGTTGTCTCGTGGCTGTAGCTGGGCCTGACGGAGTGGAAGCTTTATGAGACTCAAAACGGAGAGGCAGCAATATCATCGAGCTTTCCTTTGGAAGTGGTCATATTCAGTAAAGTCAACAGCAGAAGCTGATATATTTGGATTTGTTGGAGGGTTAATGGTGAACAAGATGGGATAATACAGAGAAAGAAATAGCTAATGCTTCACTTCTTGGGGGGATTATCCTGAAATGTAGATACGATTAGATGGTGTTTAAATATAGATTCTGAGAAGTAGCCTGCATTTATTTTCTTTCCCTGTCCCCGTTTTAAACTTGGCCTCCAGTCAAAGCTGTATGTTCAGACGAAGGGGGGTTTTAAGGTTGTCTTGCAGCAGAAAATGCTGCAGTCCCTATCATGATGTACTGTGGGGCTTTAATCTGCTCCCTCCCCTCACTCAGTGTCTGTTTCTGATGAATACATTAAATCCAGGGAACTGGGGACCTGCAGGAGGCTGCAGAGCCTGAAACGAGAACCTGTACACGCAATGTGGGTGTTTATATGTGTGAGTGCGTGTGTGTGTGAGAGCGAGTGAGGGAGAGGGAGACAGAGAGAGGCAGGTTTGAAAGCTGACATTCAGGCAAGCAAAGGACAGATACAGAAAGATAAGAGACAAGCTTTGGATTAGGGAGGAGCAATAAAATTTCACAGTCCTTACTGACATGTACCATTATATTATTATTATTAAATTATTATTCAAAATGCCTCACATATAATAGACGTGATCCACACTCGTGCTCAGATATCCTGCAGAAATAAGGAAGCCGAGCTTAATGACTTCCACAAAACACCCTATGAGTGCATCACAGACACACAGGGAACCTTAATAAAGCTTTCATATCAGTATCTGACTAGTATCTAATTGGTAATGTTGTGAGATTAACAGTTGCTCTTTCACTTGATTAGGCCTAGTTAGGTAGTTTGTGAACATGGCTGCACTGAAAGTAAGCAGACCTATTGTATATAAGAGTGGTTCATGGAGTAATTGACTTGCATGCTTTTGTTGGTAGAGCCAACGGGTCAGGGTTTAATTGCACTGATGTGAAAATTTGATATTGTGTTTAATTTTTTGTAATACATGGTTTTCTGACACTGTAATGAGCAGCTGAGTGGAGTGAATGTGGTCGTTTTTCACTGGCATGTGAGAGCACAAGCTCATGATTCTCTCCAAGATGTAGTGTCGAACCCTTCAATCAGGGCAGATGGCTGTGTTAGGTTTTTTTTTCTAGTAAAAAAAAGAAATATGTAGCAGCAACTGTGTGTAGCATGAGTTCTCATCAGTTTGTCTGTGTGCGCGTTTTCAAATAAAAAGGGCTACAGTTTTTTTATCAGAAACATTGTATTTATTTTTACTGTGTTAGTAATGTGTGCGTTTTGTTTTTTTGGGACACACGATGAAATATTAAATGCATTTGAGAACAGCAACCTTACTCTGGTCACTTTCAATCCTGTACTACAATAACACCACATTCAGATCATTTTGACAACATTGCCACCTTGTGGTAAAGCAAAGTTATCAGGAGCCAAATCAGAGGGCATCACACACTGAAACCACTCCACTTATTAGATTTTTGTTTAAATTGTTTTCATGATTGTACTCAACAGCACTAGAGAATCATTTGGTCATCTTGCCGATGTAATAACTAATTATTTTAATTGAAGGTGGCAGATTTACCATAACAATAGTTATTTATAAACTGTCTAAGCATGTTAATAAATTAATTGAGTAATTATCTCAGCACTGTTCGGGGTACTGTACTGCATGTGTAGCCTGATTGAGGGTTGGCTGATAGTTCTCTGTACCATCTGCCCTCGGTTCTCAATACAGGGCCACATGAACCTGTTAGGGAGCCCAGTGGTGAGAATCTGTTGTTTAACCCCTTGCCACCTTTTCATGGCCCTATGACCTGTCACCTCCAAAGTAATTTAAAGCTAAACACAATTTGTATTTGGGAATAACCAGTGGTGTAATGGTAGTTGATGAGGTGGGTCTACACTTAGGTTTATGTGTAGGTTAACAAGGAGGAAGTTGGTGTGTTCTCCTATAAATTTGAATCAATTCTGCAAAAGCCAGAACAACAGTTTGGTTTACCCTGTATATCTGCCTCTACCCTCCACTACATCACTGAATAACCTTGTGAGAACAAAATAAATTAAAGTACTGAAGTTCTTAGCAAATGTTAACATAGGATCTAAAAATCCATCTAAAAGACAGTTTTTAAGATTAAAAAGTAATAATACTGAGCTTACTACCAAAACTCAAAATCAAAAATCAATCAAAAGAGACTGGCCCAGGGCCATCTGTGGCACTAGGGGGTCTGGGGTGCCCCAGTTTCCTGCTTTGCCTTCATGATAAGCCTGCCTTGTGGTTAGTCAAAACACTGACCATCATCTGACCCCAAATTCTACTAAATTCAATTTTCCTTGTTGTTCAATGATAAAAATGAACTTCCTCACAGGATGAGATGGTGCCAAGAGCTAAACATTACTGTACACAGTTATAAATTTGTGTATTTGTGTGTGTTGCATTTAATATTAAAAGCGTCTATCCTTCATCTGCCTACTCACCTGAAGAATATCAGGTGTGATATCAGCAGCCAAACCGCATGTGAAATGTTTAGGAATGTTTAGATAACAACATCACGTGGTGCAGTCTGAATCATAGACTTGAATTGATAGAGCGGCCATTTCCATTCAAATCCACACTTCATGAATGGCCAGGTCAGCAGCCGCTCCCTCCTGAAATTACTGCCATGAACTGTTTGACACTGTAGTCATGGGAATCATTGTTGATTTGGTGCCATCCTTATCAGAGTGTGTGGAGGCCATGTAGGGAATTTCCTCTCTATCCAGCGCAGCTCTGTGCTCTGAATCCTCTGCAGTCTGCATCAGCAAAGTGTCTTGGCATCACTTCTCGTCCTTCCTTTGGTGTCCATTCCGGCGTCAAGTGAAAGGGGTTCACGGCGGTTTATTTTGCCCTCAACCGGACCCCTCCTCCGTCGAGCTCATTCGCCAGCGCTGACGTCCTCTCCCCCGCTAGTCGCGGTGGGGTAGTGCCGCTGTCCCCGCTCTCCCCGGTTCATCCCGCATCCTTCGGCGTGCGGCGGAGCGGAGGATGAGCGAGCAAGGGAAGGGCTCGGCATCCGCCTCTGCCGCGGCCCCGGCTCCAGGGTCGGATACTTACAAAGGCTGGCTTTTTAAATGGACCAACTATTTGAAAGGGTACCAGCGGCGATGGTTTGTCCTCAGCAATGGCCTGCTTTCATATTACAGGTAAATTTAATAAAAACAGTGTGACATATTTCTAGAAAAAGAAACGCCAAGTGGGCGCTCAGCGAGTCATATTTCTGTCGGCGCATCATTACAGCTGGCTGCCTCAGCTGGCTAGCAGCAGGCTAAAGCTAGCTGTCAAACGGACAGAGAGTCAGCTGTCTGTTTACTTCAGGGGGACAGGGACAGAAACGGAAACGTTTTACTTTGAGTGACTGTCTGTTGCGGAAAGGCACCGACACAGACATAAATACACACAGCAACAATAGCAGCAATATTTATAATTCAATAAAGTGTTAGAAATGTGGCTACAGTTGGGACAGACGTTAGCTAGCAAACTCAGCTAATTTTAGCCCGCTAGCCTCAGCTGGTGACTGATGATCCAGCTGTCAGTGATACCAACAACACAACAGGTAATTAAACATGTAGTTAGTAAAGCACGCCTCCTTATTACCTAGTTTATGTCAATATCACAGTTTTAATATCGTCACACTGTTAAAATAATCGCCTATGTCATTTTTTGTCAATTTTTGTTTTTGTTTTTTTGCCTAAATCATCTCCTCATGAAGCCGGCCACCTATGGTAAAATCGCCTACATCATCAGTTGATCAGATCATGTGATTTTACCCCTTTAAGATAATGGCCTATGCCAAGTGTGTGATTTAAGTGGATTTATTATGCCTAAGTAAAAATAAAATGTGACTTAGGCAATTTTTTTAACATGCCTTTGTGACTTAAGCAAGATATGGTAACACTTTATTTTGAAGGTGTCTACATAAGAGTGACATGACCGTGTCATAAACATGACATGGGATGTGTTATGAACATTAATGACACTTTGAAGTAACATTAATGCTCATGATACTTGTCATATCATGTTTCTGACATGCTTGTGTGACTCTTATGTAGACACCTTCAAAATAAAGTGTTACCATGTCTTGCATAAGTCACAAAGGCATGTTCAAAAAATTGCCTAAGTCATTTATTTCTCTTAAGTTACATAATTTACACACAGTGTTATTGCTATGCCAATAGCCATCCTTTGTTACATCCTTTTTGAGTGAAATGATCAATAAATGTCATATGTTACACTTTTGGTGAAGTTTTTTGTGTTTCCTGCAAAACTTGAAAAAAATGAGTTAGGCGATTATTTTAACAGAGTGACGATATTTTATTCTATATGAGCGCCATGTTCATTCATTCATCCATCCATCCATCCATCCATCCATCCATCCATCCATTCATTAATTCATTCATTGCATTAACTGCTGAGCCACGCTACTCAGTATGATCCCTATAATGAAATATAAGAGAAAAGATGTTCACTTTCATTGTCACTCTGTCTTCACTCTGATCATGCAGTTACTAGCTGGGACACCTGTGGCTCAGGTGCTTCCTGTATAGGGAGTTATGTTTCCACAGGTGTGGCTGTAGAGGACCAATAAAAAGCGCCATAAAAGCATGACAGTTGTTTACTTCTTCAGTCAGCACTTAGCACATTAAGTTTTTCCTCAGCACAGACGAGTCCTGTGTATTCTTATGGTTCTTAATAGGTCTGATTAGACTGTAATTAGAGCAAGTCTTGTTGGTTGGATTGGCTAAAACACATTCCTCAACAACAAACATTGCTTATTTTCACTATTTAATTTACAGTAGAGGTCAGCCCAATATGAGTAAGAGTCATAAGGGTAACTATTCTGATCACAAGTTTGACTTCCTCCATGATTATCTACTCAACTCATCAACTGTAGCTGACAACTATAGAATTCTGGGTTTAATTATATCTAACAACCAATGTCTTTTCAGAGTGATGTCCCTAAAGGAAAAATCTTTTTAAATGTGAGTCTGTGACCTAATGTGAATGAAATGTGGTATCCTTGACATTATGAAGGTTGAGAACCACTCGTCTAATGTAAATAATAAAACCTTTCAATCAGGTGAAATAACTGTCACGTGATCTAGTCTAAGGAAATGCAGTGTTGACCTTGGGAACAGTATGTCCAAAGTGTGAAATAGTTTATGCTGTAATATGTAACTTAAATTACCAGAGAAACCAGATGAGCAAACATTAGCAAGAGCTCAGCTTGCAGCTCTGCTGGGAGGCCCAGTCCTTCTCACTGGGTATGTTTGTTTTGGAGAGGAGAAGAACACTGAAGGTATCCTGACAGTGTGGAGACTGCAGTGACACGAGTGTTGGTGGTGAAGACAACCCCATGATCACATGCTACTTCATGACGTCACCAAACTCTGTCTCTGTTATTGTTTTGATTGAGAGACCCCTCATGCCAGAACATTACATGATGTGTGTTTAACGTCCTCTCTCAGAGCATTGAACTCAGGTAGCCTGTATTGTGTGATTATTTTATCACAAAAGATCTTAATACTTTTACTTGCTTTCATTGCTGCTGGGCTCTTGCATGTTCAAGCATCTCACTTGCTTTAGCCTCACTGATTTTGTCAACAGTCAAATATTCTGCTGTATCACATTCTGGGCCATACTGCCCTTGGTGCACTAAGAAGTTTTTTTCTTTACCAATTTAAAGTTGATATTCATTCTCATTATGTTTAGTGCAAAATGTGACAAATATATAAACTCATCAGTATACCCAACATTTGGACCTTTTGCACTATAAGATGGGTAGAAGCAACTAATGATGCGATAACAGGAAGCTCTGTATCACCTGTATATCATGCAGAAGGAGTACTCTTTTCAACAGTTGTTCACCCTGCCCGACCCAGTTTTCCTAATTAAATGGTTCACAGCAGAATGAAGGTGCCCCCTCTGGAGTTAACCTTCCTTTGGTAACAGTACTATTTGTCAAAGCTGTGACTGTAAAGTTTAAGTGCCTTCACAAATCAGATATGATTTAAAAAAGATGTTCTAGCTTAATGTGTTAATACAATCTGTAATTACTTGCAGTAATAATAATAATTAATGTGACTCAAAGCTGATCCCTCAAGGATAATTGTGTCTTCACAAATTGGATATGATAAAAAACGAACTTCTAACTCCAAATTCCGAATGTAAATGCTACCAGTAATATAAATAATTAATGTAACACTAAGCAGATTCCTCAATGATAATTATCTTTTCAAATGTCATCTTTCACTGGGAGGATAGAGAGGAGAATGGGCTGTGAAGTAGGAAGAGATTCACTTCCTTGTTTAAAGGCTTTTCTGCAAAGTAAATTCTTGTCAGTGCAGTGGGGGGTTGAGTCTGGATCCTCTGACTGTGAGGTAAAATTTTGACTCATTATGCTTCCCTGTGGCTCCAACAGTCATACAGTAAATGTCATCTTCAAAACTATGAATTTTCAGATTGGGATTTTTAGATCAAAAACCCCATTCAGAGATAATTTCATCCCATGCTACAATCTTGCCACAGAACCCTATCGTCTTTTGTTGTTAGCAGTGCTATTTGACACAGAGGTATGGTAGCCAAAGCCCTACTCCCGCCTGAGCTTGTGGTGAAAGGCAAGACGCCTGTTGCCTCTACCCTCTATTAATAGTCCATTATGTTGTAAGGTGACTGTTGTTCCTGAAGTAAAGGTAGCCCGTCGACATCTGAGCACGGAGGCAGTGAAGCGCACGAGTTGTCCCGTCCACTGATGTCTTCCTGGCAGACCACATTGTGTGTGTCTGACTCCCGGCTTTGTGTGTTTCGGTCTGTGCCTCCTCTGGCCGACTATCTGCAATCTTCTATTGTGAGGGAAATAAAAATGGAAAACGTCAGACAAATGTGACAACATGTTAATTAAACTGTCTTCCTTGTATGTCAAGTGATTATTGTGTTCTGCCGACAAAAAAATTCTTGTCCTACAATTATGATACGCATATACAGAGAATATGCTTGTTGTAAATAGCCTTATACTATTGACACTCTATGATTTGATGGACAAGCATTTCATAATGGATTAAACTTTATCCTTAGAGGATGAACTTTAAAGTCCAAGCAATTCTTGTCACATGAGATCTAGTCAAACATGCATTGAATTGTTGTTTGATTTGCAGTCTTCAGTATTTGTTTGCCCTTTTTAAAAGGACAGTTTGTATTTCTGATAAATCAATAGAGACTAGTTGCCAATTAGCTGTCAAGCCAACAAACCTAAGAGATCACTTTCATTCCTGAGGCCTGCTGTCATCAAGGCAAGGGCTTAGTTCTCAAACTTGTAGCTGAGAAGCCAAAGGGCAATGCAGGACCATAATCAATGCTTTGACTCTGTGGGCAGAATGACACACTCAGCACTTGCGCCTGTTAAAGTGTAATGAGTTTTACAGAGATTCAACATTGCACTTGTTATTGATTGCTTTTGGCTCTGACACTGCAAGGTTTGCTGTCTTTTGTACCACATCAGCCTTATGCCTCGTCTTTTTTAGTTTAAATCATCCGAAAAAGCCTCATTTAGCTGCTCTCACCAGGACATGTGACACAATGTTTGTCCTCCCTCTCACTGAACTTTTTTCACTTTTAATTTCTTAATTGACTCTTCCTCGTTTTAATACCGTCAGCACTACTTACTCACCTCTTAAATCCGCCTTGGTGCTTTAGGGAAGATTACGGGGCATTAAAGCTTTGAGTGCTACTGGAGCTGCCATATCAGTGAAGTCGGCCTCGACTTTCATAGTAGAGTAGGCCTGCCACGTTTTCTTCTCAGCTGCGAGATAGTAACTAGATAGTATCAATTTAAGTGCTCAGTGGGGGTTCGGCACTATTCGTTTCCCTTTGCAGAGTCAGGTTATCGTCTTACTGTTGGCACACTCAGCTCCTTCAGTGCAGGGAGGCTTGGTGAGAGAGTGGTGAGTTAGCCAACCTTGGGCCCAGCTGGAGGGTAGATCCTGGCCTGGACACTGTTTACATCAGCAGAGTGAGTGGAGCAAGAGATGAGGATGCTGTGATCTAATCTTGTTAATGGGCTCGTGTGTGTGTGTGTGTGTGTGTGTGTGTGTGTGTGTGTGTGTGAGAGAGAGAGAGAGAGAGAGAGAGAGAGAGAAAGTGTCTCTGTGTGCGGCCTGTCCAGTTGTTCTTTTGTGTTTTTATGTAAAGGTGAGAACAGCAGAGTGACGTTAAAGAGAGCAGGGAGTCTGGCCACATTCTCACCATCCCATTGTTTCAGTCTTTCAGCAGGTCATGTCATGCGGTCCATGTTGCAGTATCATTGCTTTGGTTTTCTTGTCTTATGTTTCCTTTCTGTCTTCAGCACGACACTTTCCCCAGCGTTTCTCTGGCTCTTTCGCTCCATGTCTTGTGATATTTCAGCCCCCAGCCACAACAAAACCTCTCTACATTCTCATGCTCTGGGTACTGTGTCCTATTTCCTCTGCCTGTCTGTGTATGTCTCGTCATGCTTGTGGCCGTCTGTTCTGTGTTGTTCACTGGTTGTTGTTCTGTCATTACATGCTCCAGATCGGTGGATTTGTGTTTTATGAGGATATGTGCGCAGGGGACTGACAGGTAACACACGGCAATTCTCTCCTGGCTCAGCGCAACTTGCCGGACCTTCTCTCATGCCCTCAGCTGCACCCACTCACCTTCATCCCCTCCCCTACTAGTGCCTTAATGTCTCCAGTGAAGTCTCCCTTTCCCAGCTTTTGTAGTTTCCTTGACTGTATACTTCATGGCCTTTGCATGGCCTCGCCTTCCCACAGGGCCAAAACGATCAGTTTGGTTCTCATCTTACTCATCAGCAGCACACTCAGCTTGTTGACCCACTTACAACCAGGACTCTGCTGAGCATGGGCTGAGCATGGGCTCGGCGAGGCTGGAAACTGGGCTGTTGAGGGTCCCTGCCCACCCTCCGCACGGCTTCGCATGGGCCCAGTGCGGTCTCGTATGCACAACTGATGTGCGCCGAGCACCCGAACAAGAGCGGTACACTGAAGTGCTTGTTCTGGCTTGGCATCATAACAAGACTTGACTTCAGGCAGCAGAAACAGTGTGAGGGTAATCACTGCCTGGCAGAACTTATAAATACACTTCAACCTCTGACTTAATAAGAAAGCAGCCACCTTGTCAGTGTCACCAAGAGTGGATCTGGTGTGGAGTTTAGTGCTGCTGAGAGGCAGCTGCTTGTGGCAGTGAGGGCTCACTGAGGATGGGTGAACTGATCTAGCACCCACAGACAAATACAGATGCATCCACATGATTGCATGGCTGCATGCTTCAAAGTGGCTATTTCTAAGAGTATGGATGGGCACTGAGGGTTAAGGGTGTGTTTGTTTAATCTGTCACAATCACCACAGCATGTGATTTCACTGATTAGTTGTTGCTCTCTGGTTGAGGGTGTTAATCAGCAAAATCAGCTGTCTGTGGCTGGAGAGAACGCCTGCATTTGCTCAGCTCTCAGACGGACATGATGTTCCCATCCCTGCTCTGCAGCTGAGCTTGTCTAACCGTGACAGAATGACAGGCAGCTTTCCACCACCACCCATGTTAATGTTTCTCTTGAATTTCCTTTTTTTCAGTTTATCATATTAGTTGTAGTAACTCTGTTCTAACATTTAGCCAATTTAAAAATGTGTTTTAATGTAAAATGACCTTACATTACTTAAAAATTCTACAGTATTTTTCTGTTTTGGATGAAGTACAGCAGATCTGGGCGATTAATCAAATTTTATTTTCAATTCTGAGTATAAAAACAGGATAATCAAGATAAAACGATTATTGTTTCTGTTTGCAAATGATGCTGTTATTTTGCCTTACATACAGTCTTCACACAGTGCGTATACGTACAACACCCTCTTGCCCTTGCTCTTTGTTTTAATCTCTTGCTCTGCTGCTTTGGCTCTCTTCCCTGCTATCTCGCTCTCTCTCTCTCTCTCTCTCTCTCTCTCTCTCTCCCTCTCTCTTTTTTACCACCTCTAACACTCTGTTCTCTCTTTGTTAACACTGTTATTCATTGTTTGGTTTTGTTCGCTCCAGAGGCTTGCAGGCAGACAATGGCCTTGTTATCTAGACTACTGTGGCCCACTGACTGTGCAACAGTTGGTTGTAGTGGAGGCTACACAGAATACCCATAATTCAGCATACTTGTAACAGGGCAGGCAGGTCACGATGAGTGTAATACAAGTTCAAACCATTCAACTTGTTTAACCACTGAAGGTTTAGCTTTCATGAATGGGTAAATGTGCTACTGAGAATGTATGTGTTTAGTGAAATAACCAAATACTTCCACTGCTGATTGGCTTTCAAAGTGAATCCTTACATACTCTGTCATTTCCCTGTCCCTCTCTGCCTTCCTGCTTGTGCTTATTTGCTATATAACTATCAGCTGTATTATCCTATCTGCAATGCTCCCAAGTGATAAAAATGTTCTAAATGTCTGTAAAAATGTCTTAAGCCCTTTCTTGTTTCTCTCTCTGTCTCTGTCTCTTTCTCTTCCTCGTATTTTGTTGCAGGACGCAGGCAGAGATGGCCCATACGTGCCGTGGAACAATAAACTTGGCCACGGCACACATCGACACAGAGGATGCCTGCAATATTGTCCTCAGCAGTGGCGGCCGCACATACCACCTGAAGGCTAGCACGGAAGTGGAGCGGCAGAGATGGGTCACGGCCCTGGAGTTGGCCAAAGCTAAAGCCATCCGCATGATGAACGATCAGTCTGGTAAGGGCAGCTGGAGCGAGCAGCTACATGTTTGGAAAATTAAAACTGCATGAAATGTTTTTTATAGCCTAAGCAAACCCACAAGGGACTAACATGGATGGTCAAAATTTAAACTTGATAAATAAAGGCTTGGCTGATAAAGTCTTGGGTAAACATACAAGAGTGTGTTTATCTTGTGATCTTAGCTCCAAGATTCAAGGTTAAAGTTGTGTTCGGCACATGTGTTACATGTTGTTCCAGAGGCCAGTCTAGATATTTGGATGCATTTGATTTTCCAGTGTCCCCCTGAAAATTGATAATGAGCACAGCTGGTGTTTCAGCTCCACCTTCCTTTTTCAATGTAATTCAGATTCCAGTGTGAGCCAGGAGAGGGCAGCGCCGTCTGCTCGGTCGAGTTGGAAAGAAAACTGGAGTATGCTAATGGTGCTGTGAAATCTGGGCTTTCATTCAACTTAACAACAGAACACTCTCCTTTCCAAGGGGACTTCTATGGTTGTATTAGGTGTTGCAGGTCAAAGGCTGTGGGAAAAGCCTGGGAGGACCGTTTTTCTTCCATTTTCACCCTGGCATCATCCCAGAGCCTCTCTGCCCCAGTCTTTTACAGACAGGGTCTACAGAGACTGAGACAGGCTATATATTCCTCTGGCCTCCATTTGAAAGTCAGATCACTAAATATAGCCTGTGGGAGAATGTGAGTGCTTTTTAGCTCGCCACTTCCAGTAAGCAGGAGAGAAATGGGTATATTTGAATTTTGAAAGGATTATGCTATTGAACTTCCCACATTTTCGATGTGTGTCTGATTGTTTGTTTGTGTGTTTGTGCATATTTTCTGCAGCTTGGTCTGTTGTCAAGTTCAACAACGGTATGCTGATGTCAAGCTACAGTACACCCACCACAATTTAATGTCCTTTTTTATACATCATCTCCTCTTTATTCACAATGTCTGACAAACATCACACTTCATGGAAAGAGCAATTCAGGAACAGAATATACAGAAATATAAGACATGTATCTTAATTTTTTTAATTGTACACTACTGTTTCCTCCTGGGTCCATTCCAGGATGCAGTCTCAGAATCTAGTAGAAAATGTCTTTTTAAATGAGACATATTGTGCTAATTTTCAGATTCATACATTTTGCGTTTCTATGTTGTAATAGAACATATTTACATGCTTTAATTTTTTTTTAAAACATACTATCTGTGCTAGAACACATGAATTCACCCTCTGTCTGACACGCTCTCTCATTGCAGCGTGTGTGAATGACTTTAGCTGCACTGAAATGGGACTTTCTACATATAAATAGTATAGCCTTGAAATTACAATCTTACAGATGTCCTCCTGACGGTTCGTTTAAAGGCACAATATGTCTGTTGATGCTGTAGAATGAGTCTTCTCTCATTTGTCACATCAGGTTTACTGATGCCTTCACTGCACGTTGTAGATTTTAACTCTGCCGTTCAGAGCATTTGTTTGAAGTACAAAACTTTATATCTGTAGTTATTATTGCTTCAGTGCTATAATTCCCGGCCATGCTTTATGCTTTTATTTTATGAGGCAGTTAATTGTTAGAGCTTTAACTCTAACTGCTTCCAAGCTTAGAGAAAGAGTATGTGTGTCTAACATTTCCTTTCACAGCTAATCAATCTGTGGGAGGACTTAGGAGAATGTGAGAAAAGGGACACTGTGTGAGTTTGTCTACAGAAAATGATCTGATAATTCTTAGAGTAATGCTTCAGTACTGCAATGAATGGCTATATGTGTTGAGATTCTCAGTATTCGGCTTTTTTCAGAACATCCTGTTCTTTGTCCACAATGTTAGACAAACACGGATCAGTGACATTAATTAACTTGCCCTCCCTCGCTTCCGTCAGCAGAACAAAGAGCTCCTATCGATCTCCTCCACACAGTGGAGGAGCACAGCCTAAACCCAGGGCACATCATGTGTGTAGATAGCGACCAAAGTTCCAACTTGATATCCTTGACTTGACTTGTTGCTTGAGAAACAGGTTTTAAAATCCTAAATCCAATAATACGCTGTAAGACTCCCGTTTCAAGTTGAATCTCAAGTCACTCTCTGTCTGTGAGCCATGAGATTATTTTCTATGTACGACTGACCTGAACCCTGAATCAATTACGTGGATTTCTCATTAGTACTGGTGTCACATCTGCAGTCTTTCCATTTATAAGCCTTCTCTTGTAAATTGCCTGTCCTTCCATGAGTGCATCTTGTTTTAATTTAGGTTTAGATTGGATTTCTAACAGCTCACTGAAGCACATGCCTGCAGTGTGGGCAAACGTCCAGCAGGTGGCAGTGTTTCCCTTCACTTCAACATGACCTCTCTCACGGGTTCACCTGCCTTGTTTTTGCCTCTGCTTGTGAAAGAGAGCTCACAGCCCATTGAATCACTGGTTCCAGTGGTGGCTTGAATTTTCAAGCCTGACACAGGCTCCTATTCAAATTTGCCACCAGTTAAATTTGCTTAGATGGTGAATTTTAGTGGAAACCGGGAAGGTTTAGTGGGAGCTGGTGGAAATTTGTGCTGGAACCAGTCATCCAGTTAGTGGTTTTTCAATTTGTAACTGAGTTCAGACAGATGCAGCTGAGGTAGGCAGGTCCTACAGATCCACAGTGGAGGCTCACAATATTGGAGCAAATTATAATTTTTTGCATCATTATTCTCATATTCTCTGAAAAAAATGATTTATGTTATGATATGATATAACATGATATATGATATTTTTACAAAGATCTGTACTAAACATTTTTTTTTCTCAGTAGAATATGATTTATAAGCAGACACACATTTTGCCTTTAATACATTTTGTGTCTCCTGTGGTTTGGATATTGCACTAGTTCAGTTTGCAACAACTGCACTCAGTAAATCAATCTGGCAGTCATTGAGTGACGTTTCACTTGAACTGATTCTGTATGTATGTGAGTAGTAGGGCTGAAACTAACAATTATTTTTTTTATTGATGATTGATTAAGAGTACTTTTTCAGTTAATCAATTAATCTTTTTGTTTATAAAATTTTAGACAATAGGAGAAATGTCCATCCCACTTTCTGAAATTCTCAGGTGATGTCTCCAAAACCTAAAGATATTTACTATGACATAAAACAGAGAAAAGCAAGAAATATTTTTATTCGATTCTAAACAGTTGGCTATTTTTTAACCACATGATTTGCTTGTAGGGGTGTGATTACAACATATACTTGCATTCAACCTCTGCTTTAGTTATTTTTCTCCTATTCTTATGTAGCTTTCTCTTTTCTTCTTTTATTGCACATCCCAGCTGCAGTTCTGCAGTTACAGTAAAAGGTAGAGCTCTGTCCGTGGTCCTGAAACAGAATATCCAGATTAGGACAGCCTCCTTAAAGAGGATTCATTTGTCATTTTTTCCCACCCCTCCTGACTGTCTCCCTGTTTTTTTCCCTCTACATTCGCTCCGGCACTCGCTCTTTCTCACTCGCTGTCTGGTTTTCCCGCCCCCTCTCTCTTTCGCCCTCTCCTCCTCTCTCTCAGTAAGCCGTTTACTCTGCTTTTCATCCAGCGGGGGTTTTAGTTCTGAATGGAATGACCTTCCGCTTTTCCCCAACTCTCTTCACTCGTTTCTTTTGCTTAAAACATTTCCATTGTCCTGCAAATTCTGGAGGGAAAAATAGAGACGGCATAAGGCACAGTTTTTCTCTTGTAAGTATCCGGCTTTTCTTCCATTTACATTGTGCTCAGGAATGCAAGTGCGTGTTTGTGTGCATGCATGTGTTTTTGGTTAAGATGATTAGATGCAGCTGTGTATAAATGTTGTACCTCGTGTGAAAGTAAATTGGTAAACATAGGCTAATTTGTAGTGGATAAATCAAGAATATTTTGTGATTTCCATTGTTAAGGTTGAGGGTGTATACAGTAAACATCTGTCCCACAGCTCAGTCAGGTGAGAAACTCTGCTTGGAAATTGGAAAACATTATGGAATAATTGAAGAAAGTGAGAAAGCAAGATGTAAAATGTGCAGTGAATTGAAAACAATTTTAAAGAATTGATTGTTTTGCCCTGTTGTATACGTTCTCTCATTGTGAGGGAGGTGAATCTCATGGGCAGGACAGTGGACTCGGGTTGTAGGACTCATTAGTTTCATAACACCAGCCTACATGGCAATAAATATTGATTTACTAATAAAGAAACAAATGTATTCTGATGGCAGACCTATAACTAGAAGTTTAACTAAAATATTCACACCTACTGTATTTATCTAATGGAAGCTAAATCAGATTTGAAAGGAGTGTATTTTATCACTTTCTGAGCTTGTGAAAGGATGTTCTAAATTGACAGATTGCATGCTTATCATCCTTATCAATTAGTTCTGCAGCTGCAGTGTATCGAATCGCTTGTCCTTGTTTGTCTCGGATGTAAAAGCGTGTGGCGGCGGAGGTCGATTTGCTAGATCAGCTCAGTCCCCAGTGGTGAGGGAGATGGAGACAAAGAGATCAGAGTCAGTCTTGTAACACAACAAACATCACAGCCAGATGAAGCCAAGCTCTTCACAGAGATCACAAACACTGTGGCTGTCCAAGTAGTCAACCAGCCAAAAATTGTCCTCTGGATTCTTTTCCATCTCTTTTTCCCCCCTAGCCATAACTTCTTTCTCCCCATTCTGTCTCTTAAATCTGTCGTGAATATGTCCCTGTAAAATCAAACCTTTGGTGTCTCGTAATGGATTTGACCTCTCGGAATTCACACACCCTCCATAAACTGCACGTCCGACCCACCATCGATCTTGGAGATGTCACCTGCTTTCTCTCCCTCTGATCTCACTTGCTCTTTGAAACTCTACTGTCTATGATGTTGTTGTTGTTTTTTCATACTGTATATTTGAAACAATGGAAACTAATCAAGCCCATTGTCTACTAATTCATACAGTATATCCAATGTCCGTTTTAGAGTAACTATATTTCTGTAAAATATGTAACTTGTGTTGTAGTGGAATGCAGATAAATCAGAAAGCTGTGCAGTATAATAAGTATTTTAGCTTAGCAATAGCCTACGGACAGCTCACTTGTCTCTGGTAGAAATAAATCAATAAAGAAATGAAATATAAGAAATGAAAATAATCGTTTGACATTGTTTTAGCCATATGCAGGCTTTTTTTATTTATTTTTTTAGCTTTTCACCCATGTTTGCATATTGTCGCATTAATAGTTTCCCCCTCTGGTGGGCTTGGTTTTCAGAGTATATCTGACATATAATATTTTATACATTTTTTTTTTTCACTTTTTGCCTCATTTTATACAAGTCAAAGTCAAGTCAAGTCAAAGTTTATTTATAGAGCACATTCAAAAACAACCTCAGTTGACCAAATTGCTGTACAGTTTTTAAAATACAATACAATCATACACAAATATAGTGATAAAAAAACAATAAAAACAATTTAATAATACTAAAACAATAAAACAATATAATCATAATGATAAAAACTCAATTTAAAAACAGAGCTAGGGTTAAAAAGGAAATAAAAGAGTAAAAAGTAAAACATACTATAGAGTGTGATATGTGTGTGTCTGCATGTGATTATGTGTGTGAGAGTTTAAGCTACATAATAAGGTTTGAATATTGTGCCTTTATTAGTCTTGCCTTTTGTCTCTTACATGCCTGTTTTGGTATGAGATCATTGTTTACTCAGTTTAATGGATTTATAAATGATGTTAATCATGACTCCATGCAGTCAGTCCATACAGAGAGCCCTATTGAAGCACTGCATTGTTACAGGACCCACACTACATTACTGGGATTGTTGTGCTGTCCTTTGTTGTACTTGGATTCTTGTCTGCTCTGTGTGGCTCCAGTGTGTCCAGTGACCTGCTGCATGCTGCATGAAACTCGAATTCATTATTAAGCTCGCATTGTATCCCAGTCGACACCCATATTTTCTCTCTGTCACTCGCTCTGCAGCTTTTCTGCTTTATCAGCAGCGAGGAGAAGTTGAGAAATTGAGAACACGGATACAGGCAGGTCATTAAAATATAAATGAGTGAAATGTTGTGTGAGGCGGTCAGCGAGGACAATAGAGGTTCAGTATTCAGGTTTTTCATTCTCCTCTTCTTCTCTTTCATCCTCTTCAGGGATTTCTGTGTTGTGACACGTCTTTTCACAGGTGTAGCTCTTTATGCCAACTAAGGGTGCTAAAGGGTGTTTTTTCCCACAGCACTGCAATCTGCCACAGTGGGCTGGATACTGTTTTATTGTTGTGGAAAGGCCATCACTGTGAGTAACATTAGTTTAAACTTTCCATCTTGCTTTTTATACTGAGGACATTGAGTAATGAAAATAAAAACATTTTTTTCCCAGTGAAGTTTCCCTCTCAGCCAAGCTCTTGGTCCAGTACAGTAAACATGATGAAATTATATTTTGGCTTCAGTAGTTTTAGTTGTTCTCAAAACTTTTCTTCCTTTAGTTCTAGTGTTTGTCTTTTCTGTTGGTACGAGCAGACTCAGAGTTGCAGAATTGGACCTGTTGTCTCTATGGCTGCTAGTATTGTGTAGCTTTTCACTAAACATTGCACATGATTGATGAGTAAGAAACATTGTTATTGTTGTTAATTGGTTGGTTCAGGAATACCACTGGAGTTGTTGATATGTTTGACTTAATCATAAAGATTGTAAATGCAAAGGAGGTCGCTCTAGTGGAGGACAGGTGATATTAAGCAGGTTTGTAAATATTAGGGCCTGAGCGGTTTGCGATTTTTGACACGATACAGATTTTAGAGGGGGAAAAGAGCTGGAATTAAAACAAACCTTTTCTACATGGATTGTGCATGGTTATGACAATGCAAAGGTACTCAGAAAGAATATCTTTATTAAAACATTGTTTAACTTGAAAAACGGATTTCCAACCTTATAATCATAGCTCTAATGTCGTGATATGTGACATTAATCTATCTCTGTACTGTAAAATATAAAGTTTGCTCTGAATCTTAAAGGGGTCAGGTCTCGATTCAGTTAATGAGACACTAGCAGAGAAACAAGTCCTCCACAGAAGGTTTGTTTTTACTGCTGAAATATTCTCTACAGTCTTGGGAAAGTCAGAGTCTTGACCTCAAGCCTATTAAACTGTACATGCAAGACATCCCACAAATATCACTGAACTGAAACTGTTCTTTAATGAGCAAATGTTTAAAATACAGCTCATTTTTGCAGCTCTGGTCATAGAAACATTTTGTTGAGGTTATTGCTTTTGAGAAGGTTTTGTCACATCTTCAGTGCAACATTTGCATACTGAGAATAAGATGGTTGATACTTAAGTAACATATTTATTCAGGACATAAAAAGGTGCTATTTACTGTCTATGTGTAGTAGATAGATAGCATGATCGAACCTCTTAGACATGATTTATCATCTATTGAATAGATCTGATCCATTAAAATCTGATTTGGAGCATCTGTATTTGCATATGAATCATAAAACATATATTTTTAACTACCATTTACTTCTATATTTTCAAGACACATGCAGGGATATTTTTGCAGAACCCTCAAACATCAAAATTTTAAAGGCGCAGAGGTTCTTACAGTGCAAAAAGCAACAGCCGCCACGCAAAGATGTTACCTGGACTTGAGTTTATTTGTCAGTGATGACTAAGAGCACTCAGGGCTGGATGAATCATTGCCCCAGCATATTGAGAGTCAGCTGTAATTTCAGACTGCTGCGTGGGGCATTGACATGAAGTGTTGTCTGTTTTGTGATAACTAAATCCTCAAGTTGATGCATGGTTTTCTCTACAATGAGTCAGTGCAGGCAGACGCAGGAAGCAATTACTCTTAACTCTTACATTTGTGGTTAATTAAAGATCTTCCACCTCCTTTGAATAAGCGGGTCATTATCACAACAGGAGGAGCGTCAGTCCATTAGGAGCCCTCAGTTTCAGCTTGTATTTCACTGCAGTCGATTTCAGCCTTTCTGGTTCCTACATGCACGGGTTCTCCTGTTGCCCTAGCGACACAATCAATAACATTTATACGGCTACTGCTGCTGGAATTGACACAGCTTAAAGTTTTTAAAAGGTCAAAAACTCAGAATGTAACTTCTAAAATGTCATTTTCCTCCTTAAATGATTTCCTTCCCACAATGAGACTGTTTTCTTGACCTGTTTGAACTGGTTTTAATGAGCTCATGTTCATTCAGCCTGCGAGTGTTGGGGTTCCTGGATCTTAATGCAGTAATTGGCTTAATGAGACTGTAACTTGTGCTCTTTAAACACCCTCTTTCCCTTTCAGATGGTTTGGCCTCTCTGTCAGTAAATAAACAGGGAGATGTGGGACTGAATTTCTCCTGAACTTTGAGATTTAGAAAGAATATCGTGTGATAATTGGAGCAACTTCGGTGTCACTCCAGAGTCCAGAACATTTCTAAAACTTGATCCCGCTCATGGAAATGATACAGTATAGATTCGAGCCAACTATATTTAGAAATTAGGGTGCAGTATTCAGTGTTGGGAGGGTTGTTTTTAAAACCCATTCCATTACAGTTTACTCAATACATGCCCTTAAAATGTAATTACTCAATAATAATCATATTGTAAATATTTTTGCTTTTACTGTTACTGTTTAGTACAGTTTAAATAGCATCCACCAGAGAACATTTTCAGTTTTTCTTTACCCTTTCTTTCTTTTCACTTTTGATGTAGGAAGCAGCTTGTTTTATTTTATTCTTTATATTTCCAGACAAAAACTGCTTGCTGTGATTCTCCTCTGCCATTGTCATTGTTGTGTGGCAGGTGCATTGTGTTTGGTAAATTGTTGCACATTTTTCTAAAATCTATTTATGGACATTTTATGGATTTTATAGCAAATAAACAGAATCAAAAGCCATCAATGCCTTAAGGTATTTTAAGAGACAGTTACTGTATTCAGTCCAATTTAAATTGCAAACAGAATACTGTACTGTACTCATATTTTGTATTTTGAAAACCAAATTTTCGTACTTGTATTCTGTTACTCTCCAACCCTGGCAATATTTGTTGTGATGTTCACCTTCTAAAAGGAAAATTATGTAAATATAACTTGGATTTAATGTGTATTTATTTAACTTTTTATTGTACTGTATGTAAATAAGGGTTAATAACTGAATATACAGTCTAACTATACATACTGTATAATTTGTGTATGCTATCTAATAATGACACAGTTTAGTAATTTCAATCACAAAATGCACGTTTGTTTTTACCAGTCAGGTTTGGCTCTCTTTGCATGGTTAACCTTAACAGTATTGAAGGAAAAGAAATAATGAAGGTCAAGTATAAAATTAATTGAGGTTTCATGCTTGGGCACCCCTTCGAACATGCCTCGGGACATTCAGGGGATGTTATTTATTTACAGTCCAACAGTCTTTCCCTGTCAGCACTTCTCCCAGCTCACTTACAGTCCACAGCACGTCTCCCCTGTTACCTGTTTTTGCCGTTCCCAGATATTTTACAGAATCACTGCAACACATACAGCATCATCATACAGCAGACAAGCTCCACATGATACTGGAGCAGTTTCCAATCAAAGGAGGGACACAGTATACTGTTGGCCTAATTTGCACAGACAATTTTGTGCATTTTATCCATGCTGCTGTCCATGGAAGAAGGAATTGCATCATCAAACAGTGACAGGGCGTGCTTTTCTTGAAGCCACGGCTCAGAGATATTCATAGCATTAGTACATGTAAGCAGTTTTCAGTGTAAAAATAGAGTTGTGATTAGGGAGATGCTGCCATCTCTCCCTAATCACACATTTATCTCAGGTAGATGGTGTCCTGGCCAAATAAAAGTAAATTCAATTTGGCAATACTATTATATAATAGTGATTATTTCGCCAACTAGTGATCTTGCACGGTTTCTTGATCCAGCTGCTTGCAATGCTAATTCAAACTATTGAATTGAATTTTCAGAACAATTACTGTATCGTGATATGTACCGTTACCATGATATACGATTATTGATACTGTGATAGTAGGTTGATACAGTTGGTTTAATGTCCAGCCTTAAGTCTTGTAGTAGGCCTGCATGATATGATGATACTGTCAAATTTACATAATAATGAATAATACATTTTGTGTTTTATTTCTCTTGCGGTGATGAAAAACTAGTGGCCGAACTGTGTTATTGCAATATTTAAATTACTTGCCGATGCTTTCCAATTGTTACATGTGTAAGCAAAGCCGAACCAAAGAGGCCCTACTTTACTGAACATGTAATATACAGAACTATAGGCTTTACCATGTGGTTATTTATTTATTGAATTACCGGAAAAACTACTCTGTTGTGATATATATGTTTATCGAAAGATGAAATTACTTATATAAGAATAGGAGATTTTGGCCATATCTCGCAGCTCTATCAGGGTAATATGCCTGAAATTGTTATCAGCATCATGTTTTAAAGATATTTTTAGATATCCATATAGCTTGATATTATATTATACTTTCAAAATTAACCAAATTGATGTTCAAAACAGTTAACTGTCTTCTATCCAAACTCTTCATACTGTACGTGTCAAATAAAATCTTCAATAACCAATTTTGACATATAAAAAAAAAAATTAATTTAACTAGCAGACATTTGTGAAACAAAAACAGTATATTCTCATACTGTAAATCATTATTTAATTCAGCTGAAAGAAAAATGAACAATATAATGATCAATAATGGGCCAGTCCTATCTAGAGTTGGTGTAATGTAATGTATGTGTGCGCCCTCAGTGAAATGTAGGACAGGAGAATTAGTTGAGGTGGCCGAGGTGACCTTGAGTTACAGTACAGTGTGATATGTACACTGTCAGTAATACAAGAACGATAACCTTCACGTGATTTGAGAAGGGAGGGAGTGAGGCTTGTTATTGCAGCCTGGGGAGGACTACAGCGTTGATTGTGCCGTGTTGGTACAGTGACACTGACCTGTCTGTGGGAGGTGAGATTTGAAGTGGTCCTCAGCTGCTGCTGATCACATGAAAAGATTATGAAAGAGTATAAAAGGACACATCAATCAGTAGGAGAGGAAATAGCAATTGTACAGAAGGATGTTTTATTTGACCTTTTGCCCTTGGTCTAGTGAGACAACTCTGAGTTAAAATGTCAAAATTTAATCTGAAATATTTTCATCCCTCATGTCTCGTCTTACATAAGCTCCTCATGTTGTCATTTTTGAAGTGACATAGCCTTTACTTAATACCATCTCTGCCATTTCACTTTCCTGAAAAAGTTGACTTTTTCTGTCAGGCAACGAAAGCAGCAGACAAGGGTGGGGGTAACGGAGAGGGAGCAATGCATTCTGGTCTTAGTTGTGTTGATGACTGCTGGCTGCCGAGTCCTATCTCCTCTCTGCTTCACTCACTCTCTCGCTCGCTCCCTCCCTCTTTCTCTCCAATCTGCACTGCACTGAGAGAAGCATGTGGAGGAGAATTGTAAATGTGCCGAGCTTTGTGAATGTGTGTATCCTGAGTGCGCTTGTGTTTCCGGAAGAAAGGGAAGCAATGCACGAGAGGAGATAGGAGTTACACGAGGGAGTGCCTGCATCGCTCCCCGGTCTGTGTACTGTATGTGTGTGTGAGTATGCATGTATGTGTGTGCACGCTGCAATGCTGAACAGGGAAAGTCGCTGCCTCTGCCCCCCCCTCGATGGGATTATGTAGTGGCCCAGGGCAGCGTTGCGTCTCAGGGAGCGTGTGGGATCAGGCCTGCAGAGTGGGATGAAGGGCCGGAGCTGCTGGGAGCCGGGGACGGTCCGCTCCCTCTGCAACTCGGGCTGCCTGAGTAAAGTCAACCAGGGTCAGTACAGCTATGGCTAAAGCTATAAGACATTAGCACGGAGCTGTCACACTCCTCTCCATCTGTCCAATGGCAAAACCTCCCTCATCCTGCTATCTCCACCTCATCGTGTGTCTGAGAGGTGGCTGTCATCCCTCCATCCATCTTCCTCTCTCTCTGGCATCTGTCATCTGTCGCCATGGATGCTCACATTTCTGCAGCCTCCCTCAGCAACGCAGCGCCTCGTGCTGTAAAAAGAGCAGTGTGTCCTCTCTCCTGCACTTCTCACTGCATGCAGTCTCCTTCCCTCTTTCCTTTCTTTCTCCTGAGCTGCTCTCGCTCAGACTCATTTCCCCTCTCTTCTTTGCGCCTGCTCCACCTCACATTTGCATATGGATGAGTTGGAGCCTGCCAGGCCTACGTGTTGTGTTGGCAGCGTGCATTGGTGTTCGCATATTATGTGTGTAGAGTTCACTGCAGCATCCAAAAGTGTAAAATGCGACGCGCTGTATTTCCCAGGGTCCTAAAGTGCAAATGTGCAAGAACAGGACAAGTAAAGTAGTGAGAGCAGTAACTTAGGACTAGATTAATAGGTTTTTTTGCACTGTTCACTCACAAACAATAACTGCCTGCATAAGATGTTGTCTAAATGGAGAAGGATTTTGCACAGATCAAATAAAAATATTCTGTTACTGCTCATAGTAGGCTACTAACATCATATACAATTTACTGGTGTATGTATATCTTTGGAGGAACAATGAAGAACTATGTTAGCCATCACATTTCCCCCTCACTGTCTCTGCCCATCCTCTTCTATCTTTCCACCTCTCTCACTTCATCTATTGTTTTCCCGCCCATGGCAGAATTGGACAATGTTAAGTTGAACAGCTGTGCTCTTAAGCCCCGGGCTCTCTGGCTCCCCACTTCGCCTGTTTGTTCACTGAAATGAGTTTGGCATAGGTGGCATACAGTAGGCCCTGTTGTTTTAAGACTTTTCAGCTTCTGCACACTCCATGCAATATAAATGTTGGGATGTTACAAAAAGAAAACAAGTTGGAACCAACACATCACAATTCATCAATCAAACATCAATCCAACAATCTGAAATCCTCCAAGCTGTTCTCTGACACTGTCACGACAAAGTGTGATAGATCAAAATCCTTCATCTGAACACCCTGTATGTGTCAGTGGTGATATTGAAATATGAAAGCGCTTTGATCTTGTGTACAAACACTGAGGTTTATACTGGTGTCTCCTCCGAAGGGATGCATTGTCTGAGTTTGACATGTAGAAATTTGAAACATGGAAGCAGAAAATACATTTTACATGTTAAACATTTTTTTTGTGAGTTGATTTTATTTGTGAGTTTGAGACAAAATTGTGCTTAATCAGCTGATTTGATGAGTGTTTGTTATATGTGATATAACTAGAATTATAAGACATGATGAGTAGTTCTTGACCACTTTCTTCAAATTTCCTCCTACAAAAAGTAGGGAGACACCCAATTTAAAACAATGAATATTTAAATAGCATAAAACTGTAACTGAGCTGTAATCTCGGTCTGATGATGATTTAGCCTCTCTACGACTTTGTCTTTGGGGTGCCAGTTATTGTTTACAGTCCGAATTGCAACTTATGAGGGCCTGTTTAGCTCAGTTAGCTAAGCCAGTAAAAAGCTAAATTGTTGTCAGATGACAGCCAGTAGGTTCTGAGAATGCATGCTCTCCTTCTGCTCTCCATGTGTTGTTAGGGCCACTCAACTGTGATTAGTCAATACTACAAACAGACTAAAAGGAAAGCAGAACTGCAGTTGCCTACAGATTCTGCATTAATATGCTGTATCTGTTTATAGAGATGAAGTAAACTGTCAATGTTAAAATATTTTTTTAGAGATCCAATTATTCTTTGTGCCCATCCATAAATAACAAATTAATTGAACTTTTAGTACAACTAACAAGTAGATGGAATGCACTAAACAAACAAACTGTATGACTGTAAATCAGAGCCCGCTGTGCTTACCAAGCAACTAATTCAGTCCCTGTTTGCGCCAATCAAAATAAAAACCAGTTATTGGTAGAGCACAGTTGAATGTAAATTACTTACGCAGAGTTAAGTAACAATGGTTAAGTGTTGGCTCGGGGCCAGTGGAAACCACTTTAGCTCAGTAAATTGGAGAGCTCGCTGTTCCAACTGGGCCACTGCTGGAAAAAAGTTACAAATAAAACAGCCTGAATAATAAGGTGCTTTACAATGTCGCAGCTCCCCATGATGGCGCACTTCGGGAGGCACACACATTCCAAACAATCACATCTGGTTGACAGCCGTGTCGTTGTCAGTGTCATGAAGGTAAAAGCAGTATAAGAAAGCTATACAGAGAGACAGAAAGTTACTGTGTGTAAGGAGGAATTCTTATAGTATAGGAGGAAGTCTTATAGTAACCTGACGAGCCTCTGAAACATTCTGTGACTACTATCTTATTAAATTGAAGTGACCTTGCAGTAGTGAAAGGGCATACATCTGTATACAAGTGTGTACACTTTTGCCCTTGTAGCATATTTTATACACCTGGCCTGACCATTCACATCATTCTGTTTTTAATAGAAGCTTTAGTCCCTGTGCACGAAAGAAAATGAAGCTTAAGGTTGAGTCATTGATAATCAGCAGCATCTGCAGTGAGGCTATGCAATGTGTTCTCTCACCCGGTGGAAATCTCTGTGTACTCAGGCTGCTGTAATGAACAGAGTGAATTGTGGACACGCAAAACCTCTTTTAGAGCTGCACTACCATGTGACATTCCACAGCTCTTTGATTATCACTTCTTAGTGAGGTATGTCCGTGTTTCTGCTCTGAGACTGAGCATGAAACTTTGTCAGTATGCAAAGACAGTTGACATTTCACTTTTATCCCTCCCTAGTTACGAATACACATAGTCCCTACACTCCTTGTATGCATTTTTAAGGGGGTTCAGAGCGCAAGGTCAACCCCTGAAGCTCCTGTTCTATGCTCATCATTTTTAATTTTTCAAATATGAATGCACATAACTTAAGTGTACTTTAGAGACACCTCTACAACTGCTCCATGAAGGCTCGTTTCTGGTTCGATGGTTACCTTCATGGCTCGTTATCTTGCAGCACTGGCACCGGGACAATTAGCATGATGAATCACAATCACTGCTGTGTTCCCGGGTCGCTGACCCAAGGATCACGATCTTGCTAAATCTTTCCACATAATCAGGGTGTTCAGTGAGAGGCAGTGACAGTAACTCAACAATAAGCTGTTAAATACAGTAGGAGATCAAAACTCTTTGTTGAGTTAGAATTGTTATTGCAGCGCTTAGTAGAAGTGGGTGACATTGAGGATGCCATAAATATTTTCATTTCCAATCTGTCACGAGCATGAGCCTCTCATCTGTGAGTAGATGCACGCTTCGTTCTGCGCAATGATACAGTTGGTGCGTGTTGTTCAGTGGAAAGAAAATAGTTCCTTCACAAAAACTGCTCACAACAAGGTATGTGGATTATCTACAGTAACCGGGTCATGATGCTGTTGACTTTTTCAAATGTATTTTTTTTTAGCACATTGAGGACCACAACCATTGCCATGTATTCCCATTAGATTTGAGAGAAGGCAGATATATCGCCAGCAGATATCTCCAACACTAAATAAATAGACTGCAGGTAAGAGGGAAAGTATTGATTCTTGATGAAGATGTGCAGTATGTTGTGGATCTGCACCTTATACTGTCTGTGAGTCATGTCTTCCAAAAACATTAATATTTCTACCTTCATTTTCTTTATATACCAACCCTGTTTAATTTAAACTAGGGCAGCAGTCAGCAGACCCTCCTTTCTCAGCCTGAGCAGCTGTTTGCATTTATGTAAATGAAACATTTATGTATGTGAGCATGCATTCAGTTAATGCATACTTACCAGTCTTGTATACATGGTTTTAATTAGGCTCTTTGCCTTCTGATGATGAAAGCTCTCTCATATGCAGTATATATATAGTGTACATCATACAGTGAAGAGATGGCTGCAGACTCTTTCAGATGGTAAACACAAGCTGCACATTTTGCTTGTGATTCATTGTCTCTCTAGAGCAGGAAACTTTTTTTTATTACTGCAGTAATTTCCAGGAAATCCTGTCACAGTGACCAGACTTGTGTATAAGAGCTCAGTTAGTATTCTGAGTTAGGGTAGGATAATTAATGACCTCAACCTTCAGACTGTAGGAGTTATGCAGTAAGCAAGAGCCATTTTCATCTCACAGGTTTGATGCGCCATCTGGGAATTCATAAAATGCACTCAGCACACCAGAATATACATCGACAGCTTAGTGGTCAGCAGTCTGATTGTTTTTCTTTCTGTCTATCCAAGCACAATATAAAATGTTACTGAATTAAAACTCATTGCTTAGTTGCTGCAGTTTGCTGTTAATCTTTTCTTTTGTTGTTTGCTGCTTTCTGAGAATGTTCGATTGGATACACTGCCAGAGCTGTACTGCAGAGCTTCGGGGACAGTGATGAGTTGCACTGCACAATTTCTCATTTGCTTGTGGAGAGCTGAGCGCCGAGTTACAGGGTTTAACCTGCTGTCTCCTCTGTTTGTCTCCTTGCGATGCATCTCAGGGGAGGTATGGAGCCAGTTAGCAATTACTGGCCAGGATTACACTCCTCTCCCCTGGGATGCATCTTCGCTCTTCATCTACCTTGTTTCCTCTTCTGTTCCTGATACTTCTCTCATATATTCTTTTCCTATTGCACACTCCATCAAAACATTCAGCTTCAATACACTCATCTCCCTCTCTCTATGCTGTCAGTGCTGAAATAAATCTTTTCCAATCACAGGTACAAGCTCTCTCTGTGGACTTCAGATTGTATGTGCATTAAGGATAGATAATTGGAATCAATATCTAATAATCAAGATTGTTTAGCTACTTATAGGTATTATGTGCAAAAGCCAAAAATCTGCCCCACTGAGCAATAAAAAAAAAAGATGTGGGATCGTACGTTGTCTGAATAGGTGTACATTTTGTTAAAGCCAAAAGGATAACAGGATAACATCTTTGCTACAAAACTTTAACATTTTTCTGACTCCAGTGTCGTTCTGATTAGGCATTTCAGATGTTTAAATGCCATCGTTAATCCAGAGGGGCAAGACATTTCTCCCATGTGCTCGACTGCTCGGTGTGCACGTCTTTCTGCCACAGGTTGACGTCTTGTCAGCCGGAGGCCTGGCTCCACTGATCTGACAGCCTGTCCTCAGGGACGAGCTGAGAGATGAGCCCTGACAGTGGGACGGCAGCGAGACTACTGCTCTCCCAATTACTTTCTCCAACATCTTATTTTCTTGCTTCCTCTCTCTCCCTCGCTCTTTTGTGCTCAACACTGAGATGTAAAAAAGGGAAAGAGTGAAGGGTGAAGAAGCTTCAGTATACCCATGCTGAGGATGGTTGAGAGATGGATTTGTGTTTACATGTTGAAATGTTGTGATTTGATGAGCTGTGACCTGTAAACTGGTATCCCAGCTTGCCTCAGACACAGATATTTACTTAAATTATATCATCATCCTCTGAGTAGGAGGGTTCAGTAGCGACGTGCTGGGAACTGGAAACACATTTGTGTTGATGCAGGGTGTTCTCCGAGATGGTGGACTGTGGGGGAAGGGGGGAGGTAGACCGCCCTTGAGGCATGACTGGCGTGGTAATGGGCTCCTGGCCTCGCCTCATGGTGTCGACTTCGCTAGGAAGAGCCATCCATCCACATCTGTTGTTGGGAAGAAAGGGGTTGGGAGTGTGAGGGGCCGAGCTAGGCAGTGGCACTGATGTACAAGCAGCATAGATAGGGTATTTATTGACACAGGTAAGCCCTGCTAAACCCAGTCACTTTTTATTCCAGCTCTGAGTGATATACAGTAGATAGAATATGTTTAGCTTAAAAGGTTTTCATCTCTAGTAATCAAACTTGTCGGTAGTGCTTGATATTTTATCGATCCTATGTGGGTCTGGCTCAGTGAACCAAAAGGATGTTGCAGAAAGGACATTTCTCACATGCTTGTGGAGGCTTCAGATCGAAGAAAGCTTCATGTCCTGGTTTCTCCTTGTTTTTGCAGGGTGTCTGTACACTAAAGCCAACAGCCAAAATGTGTGTTTTTGCAGTTCACAACAGTTAGATTTAGGAAAGAGAATTAGTTTTGCAGGCGACGTGCTGTACGCAGAGTCTCTTCTAAACAAATATGCCTTGGTACATGTGACAGTTTATTTTTAAGTGCCATTGCTTAGAGCTGCTGAACTCATTGGCAGAATGAGGGTAAATAATAAGAGCAAGGCTTCACTGCAGTGCTGCAAATGTCTTCATTTAGCCATGCAGTTCAGTTTACTCATAAATGTCCCTAATGTACATCATCATTTAACATTGGAAAACAATCACACCTACTGTTGGATGTTAGTATAAAGGTCTTTCCAATTGTTAAGGCATGGCAAAACTAGAAAATAGAGCTTTTTTAAAATATGGGGACAATTTTATGAAATATCTTGCAAGTCACCTACCAAGCGGCCTGCTGAGTACTTGAAAAAGAGAGGGTTGTAATGCATAAAGACAATGTAATATATCACTCAGCACATTGCATTTCAGCTACATTACAGTTGTAGTTTTCATTGTGTGTATCTGCTGTTCAATATTGAAAAAACAACTTTATAATATAACTTTCAAAACCCCCAAAACATTGGGTAAAATGTTCAGCTTTTCAGCAAATCCACTGGTATTTAAAATGTGTTCAATACTCTCCATAGGAACAGATACAGCCATAGCATACCATCAGTCACTTGTTTTTTCCTCACAGCACCTCTGAAATGTCTAAAGACCACTCAGCGTCCCTCTACCATGATACTGCATATTACCGTAATATTATCTAGACACTACTCTGTAATTTCACACTCTCAAATGTGGACGTGATGCAGAGCACGAAGTGACTGCCATACAGTGACCTTGGATTTCCTTCAAAACTGAAAATAGCCTCATGATTTTGTTTGATTTAATTGAAGGGGTTACTTGAGGTTAACATTTTGAAGAAACTTGAGGGCAAAATGCATTATGTTCTGCTTTTAATTGAGGTCCTTGCACTTCGCACACTCTCAACAAACCCCACAATGGTCTATGAAGCCGTTACTGTGTCCAAAGAGGGGTCATAACTTTCACTTTTATAACAATGGCTTGTGTATGTGTATGTTTATGCATGTTTTGCAAGAAGTTTGCAAAGAAACCAATTTGCTGTTTCCTGGCATTTAAGATATACTGTGCTCTGATTAGTGGTTTGTTCTTGTGTAATACACATCTCTTATTAAATGTGATGAAAACTTGAGCAAACTTGCTGCTTCTCACCACTGGGTTTTAGGCTTCCAAAAGTTGCACTAATTGGCTTAATTTGACAGTAGTACAGAGCAAAAGTTGATCATGGTCTTTTTAATGCAGATTTTCACAATATATAAATCCCATAAAGAGATTAGATGAGATACTGTGGAAGAAAGAAATGCGGTTCGATCCCTGTCCATGACAGTCTACATGTCCAAGTATCCTTGATCTTGAAGGCTACACCATGGGTGTGTGATTGGTGTGATTTGTTTACAAATGAGCATGTGGCACCTTGCATGGCAGCCTCAACCAGCAGTGTATGATTGTGTTTGCCTTGGTGAATACTGACTTGAAGTGTAAAAGAACTTTGAGTGGTTGCTAAAGACCATAGAAATACTATACTTCAATTAGCATCTACCAGCCCATCTACCCCCCACAAACCTACACCACTTAATGAATTAGTCATTGTGAGTTTTCTCACAAGGACAAGAAATAAACAGAAAAAAACAGACCGACACAACCACAAAGTCAGAAGTCAAAGGTTTAGTCATGGAAAAAATTATTACACCATAAGAGTTTAATTTAAAAGCTGATATCTAGCCATTTTCCATGGTTTTCTTGATAATAACCAAAATCATTATCAGGGAAACCATGGAAAATATCAGCTCTTAAATTAAACTCTTATGAGCTATTTTTGTTGTTATCATTATATTTGTCCAAATAAATTTACATTTAGTAATTTAGCAGACACTTTTATCCAAAGTGACTTACAGGAAAAAAGGGGAACAATCAAGGTATAGATATATACAAATGTACCTTTAGTTGTACTTGGCATTAATATGAACAAGAAATTGAAGAAAACAAGCGTGGTCTAATCATTTCTTCCATGACTGTATTATGGGTTTACAACCTCGGCTTCAAATTTATTCTACAAATGTCAATAAAAGCTGCTAATTAGCATACAGAATCAGCAGACATTTTAAGAGAATGTATCATCTTCTGTAGCTTGAGATAATGTATTCTCTCTTTGATCCATTGAGGATGCGGCACATGGTCTTTTCATCTCAACTTTATAAGTTGACTGGCTATTACAGTGCAAAAGGCCAGCATATACACCCTGTGGTGCAACACCAAAACTAGCAATAAAAAGGGATGGATCTATTGGTGTTTTAGGGAAATGTAGGATCCACATTCAACTTTTGAGCAATGAAGTAGATATACTATTCTTGAATGTACAACAACATGGTATTGACGAATAGATGGTGAGCAAATCTTTGGAATACGTTTCAGCCAAATTACTGTACATCTGGTATTGCATCCACTCCCAATTTGTTCTTTAAGTTGTCAAAATATTTAGTTTGAAAAGGCTTTATATTCTCTGTCCTGCACTTGAACTGAGATGTTCAAGGATATAAAGAGAAGCAATCAAAATGTACAAAGTCAAATAAAACTACAAAGTCTATAAAAATGAGACCCAAGGATACCTAATTTGTTTTCAAGTTGCAAATAAATGAAATTGGATCCTGCTCTTAATCCAGATGCCAATTCCTCCATCTAATATTGAAGGGGTAACCATATGGTTTTTAACTATCAGAGCAGAGAGTGACAGATTGTGCAGAGCGAATGACCTCCTAAACCAATTGTTTTACCAGTGGTGCAACAATGGTGTTAGTACTTAAACAACAGATGGGCTTTAACAATGGGAGTTCAGAGCACAGTAGCACTGGTACACTCAAAAAAAGCAAACTGGGTGTCTGTTACCTTCTCCTTAGTCTAACATGTAGCTTCTACTAAATAAAATGTTTTGTGGTTGAACAGTTTAAAAACATGCAGTTTTAGCATAAAATACAACACTTTAAAATTTACTAGAATACTTTATGTCAAAACAACCTAATTCAATTGCTGAATATAATACTCTGTTTAAAAACTATTTCTTTTCTGAATAATTACTATTATGTTCATTTTCATATGATAAAGGTAATCTTTTAGGCTAAACCACTTCAACCTAACTTTGTTTTGTTGGCTCAGCACAATTAATTCATGCACTTCACTATTTTAAAAATTAGTTGGAACTACCCTATTAAATAAAGTAACTGTTAATAATGTCATACCCATTTAAATGGCCCAAGAAATGATGTTAGTATGTTACAATTACCCTTACAAATCTAGTTAGACTGACCGCTGGGAATTAACAGTAACGCAAATACATCATGTTGACCCAACATATTTACATTTTGTTCACTCATCAAAACTGTTTCTCGCTAGATTAAAGCATTTTATTTAGATGGAAATTATTTCCATGATTTTATTTTGTTCTGGGAACAAGTTCTTTTTTTGAGTGTAAGGAGGTGGGTCCACAGAATGTACTCCCCAAAATAAACCATTTACTTATCACAATTGTCACTCACCCAGTAGATCGGGGGTATTAATAGTGGCTACCCAACAGTAATAAGGGTCAAGGCCTCTGTGTTGTGTAATTCTGTATATGCAAGTTTTTTTTGTTCCAGATGAAGGTTGATATATGTTTATCTCTGGAGCTGAAAAATAATTGAGTCAGATGGATAGGAAGACTTTGAAATAGATTAAGGAGCCTCGGCATGACATTATCTTGATTTCTATTGATCCTTCTGCTCTGAAAGAGGGGCAGCAAATCCCAACAAATGTCCTGTTTCAAACAGGCTATCAAGGGCAGGAAGTTAGCTTTGTAGAGGTATTTATAGTTATATGGACTCCAGATTCCAGATACAAACGTGTTTTTAAAAGGGGTACAGGTACAATAGCAAATCATCTGCATAAAGTTGTTCTTCTGACCTTCTTGGACACTTCCTTTATATTAATATCCTGTTGTAAAGTCAGTGCTAACAGTTTAAAAGTAACAATGAACATTAGTGGAGACAGTGGAAATTTTATTGTTTGCATCTAGAATTTTAATTCAGGTTATAAACTTTTGGCCAAAATGACATTTTTCAAAAGTGTAAAAAAAGTAATCCAACTCCACCTGATCAAAGATTTGCAAAATTTAAGGTTGTAATAACTCGTAATATCCAAGTCCTCTCTTCTCTTTTTGTAAAACCTTAAAATATTTTTGATGACTCATTTAAACACAAGGCCATGTACATACATGTATACAATCAAATGTGATTTGGGGAAGGCTTATTGTTGCCTCGTGGGAGGAAGTTCATAACTCCACCAACAAGCCAACTGATTTATCATTTTAAAGCTGCTCCGCCAAAGTCACACTTTATCAATTTAAGGCTTATTTCATTATCCTCTCTGACTCTCTCTGAACTTACTCACCTCTTTCACTGTCGCTTGCTTTCCTTTGCACTGCAGCTGCCCGTCTCTCCACACAAACTCCAGTCAATTTTCTGACATTACATCTTTTCTCTTCTTCAGCTGCCTTTCCCTGCAGCGACTTTATTCAAATTCACTGTAATTTGATTCCTTCTCTATGCTAGCCAGTAATGGGTGGATGGATTTCTGTTCCATGTTACCTTGCAGATTGTATTGTTGCTGTCGAGCTGCTGGGTTAAACTTTGGCTGGATTGTTGTTGTTTTTTGTCCCTTCTAATGACCAGACAAGACAGTTTCTATGAAAGCCTTTTCAACATGTTCAAACATTATCTCTGAGGCTTGAGCTCAGTGTGCGTGCTACTTCCTCCTGGCTGAACTTTGGTTACCTTTTGGGGAAAATGGATGACCAGGAATGCAAATATGGTGAGAGATTCTTTTTTTCCCTTTTGCGAACCCTAACGTACTCTCTTTCTATTTTGGTCCTCTTGGTTCTCTTTCCTTATGATCATTATATGAGTAAGCATTTCCTAAAAGACATCTTGTCTATTGTGGTGATTTTTGGATTATTGGTTTTTGGATTGGAGCCTAATGCAGGCATGTGTTTTGAGGCCATTTAAACATGAAACCAGAGTCTCTAGTGACTGTGAATGTCTCATCTGTACATCTGCTAATTAACAGTAAAGTGAAAGTACAGCTGAGGGAGATAAGAGTGTCAGTATTTTTCAGGTATTTATATTATAAACTAAACTATTGAACTCCTGATGGTGGCACTTGATAAAAAGAGTGGAAGATGACTGTTTGAGCCTGTCCTGATAGTCCACCCGATAGTTGGTGAGACATTTCATTAAAAAACACAAATCCCCTTGGTGGTGCAAAATGAAATATCAAGGATCTTAATCAAAGTTTGTTTCTGGTCAGGCAGCTGGCTCTTCTAAACAATAATTGTGGAGATGCATCAAATCTGGCAAACAAACAAAAATACATGCCAGAATGCTAGTTTTGGCTTGACTGTTTTTTAGTGGTGGCCAGGTCACAAACTTTCTTCTTTTAGCTAAACAGTACACTAAAGACATCAAATATTATTATTATTATTATTGTTGTTGTTGTTGTTGTTGTTGTTGTTGTTGTTGTTGTTGTTGTTGTTGTTGTTGTTATTATTATTATTGTTATTGTTATTGTTATTGTTATTGTTATTATCATTATTATTTGATTAGCACTACCTTGATTTTCATCTTGGTCTGAGTTCTCAAGCCTTGTGTGTTGTGATGGACAGACTCCAGTTGCATGAAGTTGTGGTCAAGCAAATTGACTTCCACTATATCTCCACCATGCGTCCAATGTTGAGATAACTCTGTTCTGCTTGTGTCTCAACTGAGCTTGACATTCGTGGTCAAATTTGAGCTCCCTATATTGATTTTACATGATGTAATCCTGTGACTGCCAGGCTACCAGCACCCCCCAGGTGAAGATCATGTTATACTTGCATAGTGTAAATAGGCTTGACAGAGGTGATAGTCTGTTCCGCTGTGAGGTCACAGCCAGCTGCCATGTTCTTAGTAGAAAGTGTTGCTGTAGTGCTGCCTCTCACCAAGGCTGTGACACTCTCTCCTCTCAGCTACATAACAGACCTTTTCAATGTGACAAAGCATACTCTGAATGGTAGAGTGTTGAACACAGCAGAACAGCGGTTTCTAGACATTAGAGGGTTTGCAGGGTATGAGAGGGTGGAGAGGCTTTCTCTATGTCTGAACCTTTTAGATTTATCTTCTTTGTTGAGATAAACAAAGTCCAAACAATGTCCTCCTTATCCTCATTTTCCTATTTTCTTTCAGAAGTTTTAAACATCACTACTCTGGTGGGATTGTTGGGATATTATGGCTTTTCAGCATGCCATAATGTATCCAGGGTAAATACATGAGCTTTGAAGCTGATTCTATTAATTGGTCCCAGCCATATGGGCTTGTTTTGTTGGCTGGATTTATTAAAACAGAAACACACAAACACAGGTGCTTTTATGTTTGTGGATTCTGTGTGAACACAGATTTGATACACACAGGTGTGCAAATATTTCTCATCTACTTTAGTTAAAAAAATCAGGAGTTGTGTTTTGTTCTTGGATTTGTTCCTTTTACATGGTCACCAGGCTGTTTATGGACCTTGGTCTTACCCTTGGTATATTTCTGTCTGTCTATGTGCTTGTGCTTGCAGTGTGTGCATATATGTGTGTACGCAGAGCTGAAGCTGCAACAATGTTCTCATATGTTCCTTTTAAGCTTGAGTAACCTCTCCTTAGTTACGTCATAGTGAAAAGGCAGCTGCCAGCACAAAGGCTCATGGGTCTGTATTCAAATGCACTAATACAGCTCAATTTACATTTGACAAGCTACTAACTATGTCTGCCATCAGTCAGTCATATTTAGTGTATGCGCTGTCTAATGGGTGCATTTATGTCTGTCAAAGGAAACCATCTGTAAAATCTGACTAATGGCCTAATTCACACTAATTTACATCAGTGGTGCAAATAACTGTTAATTGTAAGTATTTTTTTTTTTAAATATTTAAACATTTTTTTATTAAACACCAATACATAGAAATGCGTAAACAGCACTTTGTGGCTACTATGACTGCCCCTCTTTACAGATTCAATACTACTCCCCTCTCTCCATTGTTAAGCCTATAATAAGATATGAAGTCATTGACGAATGGAAGAGGGGGGGGATATTTGTTTGTCATGGTAGCTTGGGGAGTCATCTTCAATGTGAAATCTATCTGCAACTGTGCAGTTAGATGTTGTACAAATTACCTAAGAAAAACATTTCAAAATGTTCTCTCTTAATCATCTTTCATGTCATCTCTTGTTGAATATAGTCCATATGTGACCTCTAACCTCCCCCCCCACAGATGACTCGGGGGACGAGGAGCCTACATCCCAGTCGGACCGCAGCGAGATTCAGGGCACCCTGAAGATACTCGTCAGCAAGCTTGATGACCTCAGCACATGTAATGACCTGATCGCCAAGCACGGGGCGGCACTGCAGCGTTCCCTGAGTGAGCTCGAGGGTCTGAAAGTCCCTGTGGAGGGAGGAGAGAAGTTCAAGGCAGTCAATGAGCGAGCCACCCTCTTCCGCATCACTTCCAATGCTATGATCAATGTAAGTAGCTGGAAGAGACCAGTAGCCAGCATGCTTCAACATGAACAGTGTGACAGGAATGCCAGTCATCCATAATGCCCTGGTTAGCGAGTGATGAGAGATGAGAGATGAGATCACTTTACAGTGTGACATTTTAAAAGAAAATCTTTGAGCTGCAGGCATGAGGACAGTTGGTTTGAAGAAACTGTTCCAGTTCCTGCCAGATACTGGTAAACCTACTTAAACATAACCATTTCTAACTTAGTTTGCTGGCAGAGGTGATGGTGGTTCCCTGTGCTTGCACCTTAAAGTGGATATGTTATGCTCATTTTGACAGAAAATAAGGAAAAACAGTGAAGGTTTATTTTAATTAAATCTCAACATCTATTAAGAATACCAACATATCTGCTGCTGTCCGTTTTATTCATATAGCCCAAAATCACATATTTAATTTTTTTCCACAAAGGGCTGTGCAATCAGTACAACGTGCATGAAACTATACCCTTATATACCCTTATATACTTACATCCCCAGGAAAGGGAAAAAAGGGGGGAAAAGAGAGAAACCTCAAAAAGAGCAACAAAGTTTTTTTGTTGTTGTAGTAAATAACATATTGCAGTTTCACCCAACTTTCACCCTATTAGCTAAATTTAACACAACACAACAGCAAACACTCACAAGTTTTCAGTTACCACTATGTGTTGGATCTGATTACCAGCATATGCTCTACTGTATCTGGCCTTGGTCCATTCTCCTCAACGGTAAATACCAAGAGCTTTACAGTATGTTAGATGTGGACAAGAGTTCAGAGAGAGTTGAGGTCCTGAAGGAGTGATACTAGATATGATAGGGGGGAGGTGGGGGGCTCGGGGGGTGACAGGAATAGCCCCTGCCCCCCCTACTCTCAAACCGTCAACCCACTGTGCCTGGTAAGGTATGTCAGACCCTTCTAGACTACAGTTAGACAGACAGACCTGCTCGGACTGAAACCAGACAATCACATAAGGTTTGTCTTTTCTTCCTGCTTCTCTCAATTGCTTTGTTGATAGCATTGCTTATTCTCATGGAAATTGATGTTTATTTTCCTTATAATGTGCAGTTGATTGATTTCTCTGTGAAATGTTAGCTGTAAAATAATTTAGTCAGATTTGACGGTGGTTAAACTTCTTTGTATTTTGACTTAAAGATTAGCTTTGAAATCAGACAGTAAAAAAAGTTATTACTTTGAATATTCTTATGTGTGTATTAATACAGTTTGTTAAGAGACTTGAACCGTATTGTTATGACAAGTAAAAAAAAGTAAAATCTTCATTGTGCTTAAATTATGCGAAAGGCTGTTGCTCAAAATGATGAGCCCCTTGTTTCTCTCTGTCATCCATTTTCTTTATTAATTGGTCGGGGAAATTTAAACTTACTGGACTAGCAATAAAATAGACTCTCTTGGATTGCCTAACTCATTAAAATGCCATTAGGGTTTGCCAAGAATGTGCTTCTAATGAGAAAGAAGTGCTACCACAAACTCCCTGTAGTGATTTTTGGGCTTGTAAATGGTCCTCTTCAAGCAGGAGACAGTGGAGGATATGGGTATTTGGATTTCTGCAGCCATACTTTTACCCATTGTTGAAGCATTTGCTTGGATAAAACAGTAGTTTTCATGTGTGTTTCCAAAGAAATTAGCTGTGACATGTAAGAAGGAAGTAAAGGAGGAGTGGTTGAGGGAAGAAGGCCATATCAGTAAGACACAAATGCATGTTATGTGTGATCTGACCCTGGAATGAGGAGAGGGTTGCATTAGTTCATTTGCTGGTTATGCAACATGCCACGTGTGTCATTGAATTTAGGCTCTTGCTCATTTGTGTGTGCATGCATTTACACACCTACCACTTAATGTTTGTATGATTCACTCACAGGAAAGTTTACCCCAGTTCATTGTATTCTCTGTCACGTCACTTTGTCAGGACTTCTTAAATTTGACATCTGATGATGCCACCTCTTCGTTACATATCCCCTTCTGCACGCCCATTCACTTTTTTTTAGCCTTCATCAACCCCCCCTCCAGCGGAAGTCACATGCAGTCTGCTTTTGTACAAGAGACTCAGCATAAAAAAGTGGAACTATCATACTTTTTTAAGTGGATGTTGAGTTTCATATCATGGTTATGTCTAAGGAAGTGGACCACATGGTCACATGCACCTCCAACATTTAAACTGAGGCTCACACATTCATGTTTAGACACTTCATGCAAGACTGCTGGAGGTAAGAGTATAGTGTTGTCTTTACTATCAGATATTTCATGATTTCAATGCATTGTTTTTAGCAAAATAGTGGTATATTCTAAAATATCTAAAGTTGCTAAAATGTTTATAAATGGTAATTTTGTTTGATATGTCAGTACTATCAACATATAATGAAACCATATAATGCACCATTATCATACTCATGATTGTAGTATATCTCCTCCATCTGTTGTTTTTATATACCGCAACAAGGTCATAAATCAGTTCAGTTCAAACTAAACAAATCTAAACTTTTCAATAATGATGGGGTATTTACTTTTGGAATTTATTAACCTTTTAAACTAGTACTGCTGGAGAACAGGTCAAGTGTTTTCTTTTTTGTTTGTTTTAAGGTTTAATACATTCATAATAATTGCATAACTGCATGTGTTTGTACCACATACCGCTCACTCGGACTCAGACTCACACGTGCTAGGATCAGTGAACTCTCAATCTGTAGCATCTGTACAGCATAAAATATTGATGCATTACTTATAGTAACACAGTGTTTATCTTAAGTTGTAGTTTTAGCTATCAGGTTGTCTTGTTTCTGTTCCTGGTTTCCTCTCTCTCTCACTTATGATGTTTACTTAGCACTAAGTAAACTTAATATGGTTATAAATATTAATAATAAAGTCATATAAAAGGTAATGTCTACTATTCTTAAGTGTTACACAATACATTCTTTTTTTACATTTAGAGCATTGATTTGGCCACTTAGAAAGATTCAATATTTGGTTTTGAATATATTTAGAAATAGCTTTCAAATTTCACTAAATATATCACAGGACAACAGGAGTGAAACAGTGTAATATTGTATGTGTGAGAGGGATATGTTGCATTTAGACAGGGACCTCAAAGCCCTTTTATATCAGACATATAAGTATCCTGCTGTCTGGAAACAAATCAAGGAAGGTGTCAAGTGTTACTGCATCCTTTTTTCTGTTCCTACTGCCTCAGAGTGATACACCAACCTCACCAGCCAGAGAAGAGAGATTAAATGTGTGACACATTTGACCCTCCAGCTCTGCCTTCAGCCACAACTTTATGTGAGTGGTACAGGCTAACTCTCAACAGCCCATTTGGCTCTGGGACTAAAGAGACATTTTCTGTAAATACGAGCAGACCATATGTAATCATGTTCTGTTCCACTCATAGAGGAAGAACAATGATGAGCCACCACAAAATGTGAAAGACATGCACGATTGCAATCAAGCAGTTTTCAAAGGAATATTCTAAAACGATCCTCACAATGCTGACAGCTCCATGACCATCACATGACAATTTCATCATGCATGTTGTCAGCTGCTAGGTGTTATTTAGGTTCATTGACCTTTGAGTGACTACGATGCAACGCTGTCAGAGAAATGCTGACATGTATGTATGATCTGAAGTAACCTCTCTGCAGTAAAAGCAAGGCAGCAACTATCATGCTCCCTCTGGATTCAAATATAGTCTGCTATGCAATCAAAGGTTTAACCTCTAGCTCATCACTCAGTGATGTTTTCTATGTTTACACTGGCACATTTAACACAGTAGGAAGACTCGGTTAATGCTCGGCAGACAGCTTATTAACATATTGATGATTGCTCCAAACACTGGTGATAAATGGCCTTGATTACAATGACTGGAACAAAAGAATTTTTCCATCCCAATGTTCTCTCTCTCATATTGTTGTAAGCTCTCAGGAAAATGTATATCCTGATTGTTTTTTTCTCAGTGTAATATTATCTGTTGACTAAAATAAAGGTAAGAGTATCTATAAAAGGTTTTTATGATTTTAGTGGTTTTAAAACAGACTTGACTGACTGAGGAAGCAAAAGAAGTAACTCTCTTTTTTAGATGTCCCTTACCAAGCCAACATTACTGCCTTTATGTGGCTTTAGCAGGCTTCATTGTTATAATTCATTAGTAAATCAAATTTTATCGGAAAGGGGGCGTAGTAAAGCTCAAAAGTTAGGTGGAATTTTAGAAGGGGAACAACTGGCATGGCCATTAGTGAGACCATTTTTCTGAAACTTGACCTCACTGTATAAAATGGCCTGTTGTGACCTCTAGGATAATCACAGCCCCATGAAACTTTAAAGCCACAAACGAGAGACATGGGGCATTCAGAGAATGTATGGCTTCTCTAGGTGTATTGACAATAAGAGGGTTACTCAGCAGTCTCCAGAACAGGAATGCTCGCCATCCAAATGCCAAAAAATGACAGCATGTTTTTTTCTTTGCCATTCCTCAAGGTCTTTGGGGCTTAATTTTGAGTGATTTTGACCATTTTTTTCAATTCTTGAGTGGTGAAAAATTATCAAATGTACCACCAAATCTATGTAACGAATTGAATCCTAAATTGCTGCAACAACTTTGTAGGTGTAATTAAGCATGGGAATGGCCTGCATATACTCACATTATAATTTTCAAACTTTAACATTTTAAATAGGAGCTTAACAAAACTTGATGTTTATTGCAAATGTATGAAAATAGGAAGACACACTCTTCTGAGCTGCATTTCTAATTAATGTTCAGGCTCCCAGCTTTCAGGTGATATATACCACTATGTGGTATGTGGAATCTACTGTTGACCCACATTCTTCCCTTAAAATATCCGGTCCCCCCTAAAAAAAAAGACAAAAAAGGGTCTATGTTGGTCTCTAAGGGTTAAATGCAAATCTCTGGGCTGTTAGTCATGGCAGTGGAAAGTATCTTGTACCTTGTTTAGAATTATGAACAGCAGGTTTTTTCAGATAAATTGATGTTTTCAGACGGTATTATAGAAATGAAACTTTTAGTGCTGTCTGTTTGTTTATGTTCTTGTATGTATGTGTTTCCCCAGGCGTGTCGAGACTTCTTGGACCTAGCAGAGACTCACAGCAGGAGATGGCAGCGGGCGCTGCAGTATGAGCGTGAGCAGCGTACCCACCTAGAGGAGACCATTGAGCAGCTAGCCAAGCAGCATAACAGCCTGGAGCGAGCGTGGAGAGAAGCACCCACGCTTGTTTCCACCACACCCAGTGCCCCTACCACCAACAAGGGTGAGACTGACTGACTGTGTGTTACTTACTCCTCTGGGCCTCAGTGTAGACTTCAGTGTACTGGCCAAAAGTCATGTGTGACCTCAGGCTCAACATTATTAACAGGGAGGGACTCAGAGTGAGTTTGTCTTTTTGTCTGTCAATCAGCAGGATTACAGAAAAACTACTACTGGCCTGATTTTCATGAAAAACTTAGTAGAAGGTTTAGCGCGAGCCAAAAAAAAAATCCATTACATTTTCGAGTGAATCTGAATCACAGGACGGATACACTAATTATTTTTCACTTTTGTTAATATTGGGAGATAGAGCAAGCCATGACTGTAAACACTAACATTCTCAGTTTGTTGCATCTTTCTTTCCCTCACTGAAACATCAAAAACAGCTCATGTGGGTTATTTCAACCTCAGTTGTTGTTTTAAGTTCGTGGACTTTGGTGTTTAATTGCTGTCAAGTTTAACTTTGTCTTCACTAGTCTTTTATACATTTCAGAGCAGGCTGAACAGGTAATGGCTTACTAAAGACAATGAGTCTTTTACAATCATTTTTTGTGTTCATGAAAAGGACATAGTTCTTCATCTTTAGTGAAAACATTCATTGCATAGATTATGCTATGTAATATTGAATAGAAGCTGGCTCTAAAAGAATATGATGGAAAACAACTGTTTTATGAAAATACAGTAGATTTTGTTTGTATTGGTGGTTGTTTGATGACTGAAGGTAATGGCTTACAGTCATTTTTTAACAGAATCACTTTCAGAAAGTACTGAATTGAATGTTGGATAGTGAATATAAGATGCACACCCTGAGGAGTTTGCATCATTCAGGCTAGTTAACCAGCAGGAACATTGCCAATTTTACTAAGCTGATTATTCCTTGATTAATCGCCATGGGTATGTGATTATACACTGCTCTTTCCTGAACTCTGTAGAATACAAATTCACCAGGGCTCTGCTGCTAGTTTTAGATGTGTTTGCATTTACTGACAAATGTATATTATGTCTTGACAGGAGGGAGTGAGAGGCTGCGCAAAGAAGAGGCAAGTGATGAAGATGAGGATACTGAGTACTTTGATGCCATGGAGGATTCCCCTGCATTCATCACAGTGACTACCACTGACAACACACAGCACAGGTCAGTTTCACACAGGGATCCTTTTCAAAAAATATATTTTCATAGCCAAACAGAAGGACCGCTGAAGTTTTAGTTGAGTTTTAATGTTTAGTCTGCCTGTCAGCATTATTATGTGGGTGATTTAATTTGTTAAAATAGAATTTGACTCAATCTGATGACGGCTCACAGTGTGACAAGTTAACCTATGCACACACAAATTAAAAAGTGGTCTGCCCTGCACTGGATTTTGTTAACTCTGAGTTATACAGAAAGAAAAACTAACATAAGACTTTCGCCCCTGTCTGCTTTCCTGCAGCAAAATAAACCAATTTTGGTTTTGGTTTTTGCTCTCTCAGTATATTCTTCGAGCACCTTTAGTTTGCTGCATTTGAGTCAGTCTCTTGCTGGCAACTGTACTTGTTTTTTGCAGAGCTTGTGCTTTCTTTCTTTACTTTTTAAAAAACGTCTCAAGTACCTTTTGTATTTTCCTCCTCATCATTGTTATGGCTCATCTCTAGTAACATAACCCTCAACTCCAGCAGCACCATTAAGACTGATGGAAACCGTTACACAGCATTCATCTGTAATACCCAGCAATCCCTTGTGTGTATTGTGCGTGTGTGTGTGTGTGTGTGTGTGTGTAGGCATTGAGTGTGTTTATATGTCTAGTTCTCATTGTCCCAAATATTTTCATTCTGTTTCAGGCGATCGCAAAGTAATTTGAGCGGAGCGAGCGGAGGTCAGCCCAGCGACTGGAACCAGGACAACCATGTAAGTGTCGGTCCTCCTAACTAGTTTGACAAATAGAATTGACATTTGTGGACACTGCTCTTTGTAATCTCAATATAGATTAATTTGTGCTGCTGAAAAGCTCTCAGCATCTTCACTTTATCCTACACTCATTCCATGCTCACACAAACAGCGTTTTTCTGTGTGTTTCTTCATGCTGTGTCGTTGTCACCCCCATGGTGATACACAGCTGCTTCATTCCACCAAATATTAATTACCAGTCAAACATCTGCACTTCTCACTCTCCCCTGCTTCTTCCTCTCCCGAACACACATCTGTGTCCTCTGTTTTCCGCTCCTCCTGTCTCTCACTTGCTCTGTCATGCTGTCTTCCCTTGTTGATGTGCTGCCAGGCTGTCCATGAAGCAGAGAGTATTTCTCAAACTTCTATATGTCAAGTATTCTTTTCACACAAAGTAAAAAAGACCTCCTTCTCATCCTCCATCCCTTATTTTTCACCTAATCCCAGATGTCTCCGAGCTGTAATGATGTGTCGGGGAAGGAGCTGCAGCCCCGCAGACAGAGGCGGACTCATGTCCCAGACAAACCCAACTACTCCCTCAATTTATGGAGCATCATGAAGAACTGCATTGGCAAGGAGCTCTCCAAAATCCCCATGCCTGTAAGTGTATGAGTCATGGCCCTCCTTCTTGCTGAATAGTTACCATAAATCTGTGTGTTTCCCACATCTTCTTTATCCGCCCATTCAGGTAAACTTCAATGAGCCTCTGTCGATGCTGCAGCGTCTCACAGAGGACCTGGAGTATCACGAGCTTCTGGATAAGGCGGCGCGTTGCGACTCCACCCTGGAGCAGATGTGCCTGGTCGCTGCCTTCTCCGTCTCGTCCTACTCCACCACAGTCCACCGGACAGCCAAGCCCTTCAATCCCCTCCTGGGCGAGACCTACGAGCTCGATCGCCTGGAGGAGTTCGGCTATCGCTCGCTGTGTGAGCAGGTAACAGCACAGCCACGGGGAGATTTTGCTTACACACTCGAAGCACAAAATATAAAGTTTTTAATTTTTTTCAGACGAAAGTAACCCTTAAGATTCCCAATATGTGGTCAATTTATCCAAATATAAGGGTTCTATTTTAATAGGGGAAAATTTCAACCACTATCCTTTCTAAATATGTTCCAAAGGGGCTGGTTGAAAAACAAAAAGCATTGGAGAAAAAATAAGAAATTGCATTTGGACTAAGCTTTATGTCTGTCTTTCCTCCAAGGTGAGCCATCACCCCCCTGCAGCTGCACATCATGTGGTTTCCCAACGAGGCTGGACCCTGTGGCAGGAAATCACCATTGCCAGCAAGTTCCGTGGCAAATACCTCTCCATAATGCCTCTGGGTAAGGCAGTTCAAATTCAGCAGGGAAGCAAACAAACTATATGTGTAAATAAAGCTTCCATCATGCAAATTCAACAGCCACACCAGGCAGAGTTTACTTAAAAAGGACTCCACATCCCTCCCGAGAGTAGTAGACGACTGTACTGCCTCCCACACAATCTAAAGCCAGAGAAAAGGGTGTGAAAATGAATCAGGAGGGTTTTATGACCATTTTGACACATACATAAAGTATGGGTATAAAAGGAGCTCTCTATTGCACAGGGACGGCAGAGAGGTCTGGGGTCTGTTGGCTCAGATAAATGAGAGATTTGATCGATTTGGGTTGAGCAGAGGGATGCAGTGGTATCTGGCTTCTCTCCCTTCCCGTTATATGCCTGCTGTGAGGTGCCATGTAATAGAAAAAAACTCTTAAGTGGAAAGCGTTTATGGTGAAATGTATGTTATCAATCTTCCAGGGTTAGGTCACACTGGAAATTGGTGGAAATGCATTGCCTGTGCAAAGGGGCATTAACGTGTTATTTGACGTGATTTTCAGCTGCTGAAGGTGGGATTGACCATGTTCACAATAGAGTCACAAAAACAAAGCAACAATCTAACACTTACATAGCTCAATCTAACACATCACTCCCAGGATTGCAGATTGGTAACAAAGCAGCTGTGATATTTCTGTCCTCTTACAGCCTTTTGTCCCTGTCTCTCCCCAGGTGCCATTCACCTGCATTTCCACTCCAGCGGGAACCACTACGTGTGGAGAAAGGTCACCTCCACAGTGCACAATATCATTGTGGGCAAGCTGTGGATTGACCAGGTCTGTTTATGAGAAGCTCTTCTTCATCCACATCTCCAATACCCACAACCCTGCTTTAATGCCTCTGACCCTCCAGAGTAGCCTGTAGATGTTTTTTCCTCCTGTGTTGTGTGTGTGGTACAGATCAGTAGAGCAGAGCGCTGTGAAGAAGGGAGTCAAAGCCTAGCACATGAATAAGGAGCTTCACAATCTCTAGGGATTTATCTTCAGCTTTGATCTCTAATAACACCCTAAAATAACAGCCTCTTCTTTCTGTGAGATGGCCCAGTTATATGGGGGGAGGATCAGGCTTCACATCTGCATGTCTATCAGTGAAGAATTGTGACTGCTTGTTTAGAAGTATAATTCTAGATCTTCCCCCTCACTCATTTTTGTTTTTCTTGTATCCACTTTTGCTGTGTCGTATTAATTTGTCTGACATTGTGTGCGTGGACTTGTGTTTGTGTGTAAGAATATTGCACATGCACTTACATCTCTAAATTACTACTGTCTTACTTTTCCACCAACATGAAACCAGTTCTGTTTGGGTTCACACACCTAATTTCACACCGTTCTGAGCGTTTCAACCAAAGATAGATTGGTTCAGAACTCCGGAAACTAATTCCCAACTGAAACCAAAAAATTGCAGATTTTTCTTAAACTGAAGTGTGAATCATGATGACATCAGTGGCCATTTAATATATTGCTTTTTTGTGACCCTATTTTTATTTGAAAGCTTATACGTTGCATATTCATTGTATTATAGCCTGACTAAAGATGATTATTTATAGTAAAAATGTATCCAAATAAGTTGCTGTGGTTATGATGTAATATTATCAGAATATAAGTTTGAAAAGTTAGTCCAGCAAAAGAGCAAAACCACCTCTCTCTCCAACTTATTCACCAAGAAGGAGTCTCACCAGTATTTACATATCTTTACTTTTTATTGTTTTGCCTTTTGCATTTAATACTTCTGCCTTCTGCCACCGCCTCCATGCTTCACTCTGCCACTCTGCTGCCCTCTGGTGCAGAACGGGGTCGGCCAAACAACTCCATGTCAAACTATGAAAACTATTCTGCTACTGCCTTCTCTGCTGCCAGCCAGTGCAGCGGCAGGCGGTGCTGTCAGGAGTACAGCAAGTGAAGGGGCTGATCTGTACGGTATCAGCATATTATCACTGTACTCAGATTGCAGCATGTGACACCGTGACAATCCATGAGGTTTTAATTTATGGCCGTTAGATGCTGCAAAAGACAAGAATGTGTGTGACGGGTTAAGAATGAGACTTGAAAGGTGTGGCCCTCAGCAGTGGCCAGAATATTTTATCACCCAAACCCAAATGCATGTATGATCTCATGCAAACAATATTTAAAAACACTGGTTCCCAACCTTGGTGTCCTGACTCCCACTAGGGATTGCTGAAGCTTCACGAGGTTTGCAAGGTCTTCTTGACTTTAGGGGGTGTAAGACAACTTTAAACAATATATTTATACAGTTGGCCTACATCCCAGCATTATTTTCAGTTGTATAAAGATCACTAAATGTGAAGTTTGGATTCTTATTTAAAATATTGACCAAAAAAGAAATCTGTGGGCACAGTGAAGACCTGAACACAGGCTTTATTAACAGAGCCTGCACAGATCATTAGAAAATGTGAGGGAGAATAGTTTTTTTCAAAACATGACCCTGTTAAGTATGTGTGATTGTTAAAAATAAAAAATGCACAATACTGACAGTTAATATAAATTCCTAAAAAAAAACAGGAAAACTAATGCAGTATTTACAGGTAATTATTGCTCAAAATTAATCCAAATTGCTTTTGAGGGGACTCACTGCAAATATTGCATTCACTATTTTGGTTCATTGTTCTGTTTATCAGTTCAGGTATCATATGTAAGTTAGTGATAGGGGTCGTGTGTACTTACTCAATGATAGAAGAAGAATCACTTTAGGAAAAAGAGTTGGGAACTACTGATCTAAATCACTGAAAACTTCCTCTATAAATGGATTTTAAATGCTTTCATTCTCTCTCTGTGTTCGTCTCTCTGTTTGTGTATGTATTTGTGCAGTCGGGGGACATTGAGATTGTGAATCACAGAACCAAGGAGACCTGCCAACTCAAGTTCTCTCCCTACAGTTATTTCTCCAGGGACATTCCACGGAAGGTAAATGTGTACCCGACCTTGACATGACGTCATGTGATGGGGGGTTAATTTATGTGATGCTGCCTCCTGCTGGACAGTACCAACAAATATATTTGTACATGCAGTAGTGTAGTATAGAAGAATATCAGTGTGAGGTTATATTGCACAAAGGTAACCTCCTTTGCAGTCGTACCACAATGGGGCAATGTTACTGATGTGGGATAAGCTAATATGACGGTGCATTTGACTGTTTAACATTAGGAGGAAAGAACAGGGTGATACAACTGGACTTGCAGGAAGATAGTTTGCTTTAATTTCTTTATTCCCTAGAATCTGTTTCCTTATTTCCTTTTGATGTTTCCAGGTGACAGGTGTGGTGGCAGACAGTGGTGGCCAGGCTCACTACATCCTGTCTGGCACGTGGGATGATAAAATTGAGAGCGCAAAGATCGTTCAGAGCAGCCGAGGGGGCAGTGGATCAGAGGGCAAGCAGAAGACGGTCTATCAGACGTTGTCCCCCAAACTGCTGTGGAAGAAATACCCTCTCCCGTAAGCCTCATCAGCCTCATCAGCCTCATAAGACAGAACATTTCAACACATGAGTAGTTCCATAAAAGCTGCAATGTTCAGTCAATATCATTGATCATGAAGCATGCAGCTCTCGTTAATTTCCTCTTGCTCTCTCAGGGAGAACGCTGAGAACATGTACTACTTCTCTGCGCTGGCACTGACCCTGAACGAGCAGGAGGACGACGTGGGACTGACCGACAGCCGTCTGAGACCAGACCAGAAGCTGATGGAGGAAGGCCGATGGGATGAGGCAAACTCAGAAAAACAGAGGCTAGAAGAGAAACAAAGAGCTGTGAGGAGGAGGAGGGAAGCGGAGGCCACGGACGCTCTGGATGAAGGTATGAACAGAAGAACAGGAAGTGTGGTGCAGAGTTGCATTTGAGTTGAGTTCTTATGGCAATGTAAGGTTACAGTTGGAGCCCCTTTGAGCTTCTTTTGAGCAAGTTACGATTCCCAATTCCAAAAGTCATCCAAAAGGCAAAAAAAAAAAGATTTAATTTCCAAAACAATGCAGCAATATGTTATATATGTTCTAATGTGTTAATCTTTCCCCCATCCTCCTCCTGATCTAATAACAGGTGGGGTAGGAGTGCATGGAGCCAATAGTCCTCTGTAGCTCCATATTGCACTAAATTCTTAGTCTGCCCACTTTTAGCAGTCCACTAAAATGACATGATTTAAATTTTCAGAGTACACCTCTCAAAAATACCTCACAGTGCAGAAGCTAAGAACTCTCTAAGGTCTCCCTATCTTAATGGTTATTTAAGAAGAAATAGAATCATCTAGACACTGAGCCTTGAGAAGAACTCAGCAGAAACGTTTCATCCTGGTGGCTTTTCTGTGTGTGTGTGTGTGTGTGTGTGTGTGTGTGTGTGTGTGTGTGTGTGTGTGTGTGCGTTGTGCGTAGGTTAGATTGTATTCGATGTACCCATGACTTGTCTTTCTTTTCCTCCCTCTATTGGTGGTCAGAGTGTGATTATGACTCTGGTGAGTGGGGGTTGCCCTGTGCCCCTCTGTTGTGCATCACTCCCACACAAATACACACGCACTCACACACACACACACACACACACACACACACACACACACACACCCCATCCTCTGTGTGTCCTCTGTGTGGTCTGCCTCAGTGTGGGAACTGCATGATACCCCTCTCATGTCAACTTCTCCAGATAATGAATCAGGAAAAAAGTGACTTTTTCCTGCTTACATGTTCATTTTTCATTTAAAAATAATATTTTACATGAAATAACGGATACAACTCTACTATCTTTCTTTAATGTGTTGTGGTGAAGCCACATTAGCAAGTGATTTATTTGCACTGCATCATCATCCTGTCTATTCGAATGCTTGTGAACACTTTTAAGGTGCAACACAGATATTCAGTTATTTTATGCTTTGCTCATCAAAGTTAAATGTACATTGCAATGTTTTTATGAATGGGAACAGCAATATGAGCTCCATGCTAAGCTGCAATTTCTCTTTTTTGTGTTTCTGTATGAAGAAACAGATGGATTATTCAGTTGAGGGAGTTCCAAAACTGTGATTATAATATTCCCCTTCACTCTGATCGATCCAGGTTTTTGCATCTCACACATCATGCTCATTTGTATTTTATTGGTGCTTTTGAGCTCCCTGTTACATGAGCTTGGTTCACATTTGGAGCTATCCCAAATGCAGTGCACAGCGATTGATTGCTTCCCCTGTATATGCATATGTATGGAGGCAAATTGATCGTTCAGTGAATTGCCTGCAAGTGTGGCTTCTCTGCTAGAGTGCAATTTGCATCAAGCAGATTGAATAACACCTGTGCTTCTTCCCACAGGTAAAGAATACGAAGGCTACCAGCCATTGTGGTTTCACCAGAGGAGGGACTCCGTCACTGGAGAGACAAACTTTGTGTACAAGGGAGGTTACTGGGAGTCGAAGGACAGACAGGACTGGAGCATGTGTCCTGACATCTTCTAACCCAGGAGCTCACCTGGATCACTCCTGACCTCATCAGACAGGGAACTGCTCCGCCTGGTCCTTCAGCAATGCTGGCTTGTGAGCACCATGTGGACCTTTAGTGAGCGTGAGAATGTGTTTCACACACTCTCAGATTACCTCCAAATATACACTCTCACTCTGTTTTTACTGTGGGGGGGGGGGAAAGAAAACATCCCCTGAGTACGGTACTGAAACAGCAGTGAGATCATGTGTGGATGTGAGGTGGTGTTGGAGTTGTAACACCACACACTAAGGGAACCTGCACACTCCTGAAAATCAGGTGCTCCATAAATCTTACTCACAATGCACTTTTCTGTGTTCACCCCATTTTAGAATTTTTTACCGATTGGACAGAAACCCATATCAAAGCACCTCTCGATTATAAACAGGACAAAATCACAAACGGTGTTGAATACACACGTCAGTATTTCAGGGGTTACAAGAAAATTGTCCTCATCTTCTGTTTTATTCAGCACAATCGAGATTCTACATACTTTCTAAATCTCAAGTTAGTTGCCTCATTTTATTCACAAGAATTACTTCAAATGCTCATTATTTGCCCATTTTTAGTTGCTAGGCCCAACTGGTGTCCGGGAATTAGATTAGAATTATTAGATTGTAATTAATATTACAGACACAAAGTGTTCAAAATTAATTGAATAAATAAGACATTCTAAAAACATAAAGGTCTTGACATAAATAACTGCAGAAAAAATAGTTAACACAATAATGCAATATTTATATTTTTCTGCTGCTCATGTTCACAATCGTTTGTGGCAAGTCAGTTTTAATACTTTACTTATTTATTACTATCATATTTTATAATTCCCTTTCTCAAGAAAGATCTCAAGAAGAAAAGACGAAAAAACACAAGCTTGGAAGTCATTCTTCCGACTGTATTCACAAGCTTTAAGTTGTAATGTGGAAAAAACTTGGACACTACAAAGAAGACATGTTGTATTTTATTGCTCAGAACATTTAAAATACACATGTATTGCTGTTTCCCGTATTTGAATAACAATGTAGAGTAAAGAAACAGATCAGGTGAGCCATGAAATATGATAGGGAAGATTTTTTTCATAATTTTCAGACAGTACAGAATGCAGCACAATTCCCCTAACTCGCAAAGTGAAAAATAATAAGTGTTTCCCCTCCCCGATACCATTGGATCCCATCCGAAATTGAATGGGTTCTTCTTTGCCCATGCTACACCCCTCAACCAAGTTTCATGACAACCAGGTCAGTTGTTTTTCTGTAATCCTGCTGACAGACAAACAAACGGCATCAAAAACATAAAGCCCATGGTGGAGGTAGCAACAAGCTGTGTTGAAAAAAAGTATTCGATTACTTCACACTTTAATGGTTATGTTATATATATCATTTGTAGTTAACACTGTATAATGTCTTATTTATTTACTTAATTTTTAACATGTTGGGTCTGCATAGTCAAGCTAATATTTAATTTGGCAAACCATCTTTCTTATTCAGCAGGGGATGTATATGATTTGTCTTAACTGATATATGAATATACAGCAGTGCAGGAATATATTTTATTTTGTGTGAATGGTGGAGTTTCCTTCTAGAAACGATAGTCTGTTTAATAGACAATTTAGCCTAGAGTCCATATAGAGATAATATGGCTGCTTATTCATTTCATATGTTGAATATGAATTGCCTCTATGCTTCATGGCATTTTAGTCATCTAAACAAGCTTCAAACATTTTCCAGTTGTGATTTTGATTAGTGCAGTTCTGCAGTAGGGAGTCCTTTAGTTGTGACACATTAGTGCAAATGCAACAGAACATCCATATCACTCTGATCTACATCAAACTGAACTGAATAAGCACTTTCCACTGTGGTAGGTTAGTACATATCTCTGTGTTGATGTTGAGAAAATTTCACTCCGTAGATGTACTTTACCTTGTCCTCTGGTGCTCTCCCATAGCAACACATACCGTATCCATTTTAAGTCCCATCATTCTCAGTGATCACACAGAGTGTAGAGTCTGCACCACAGCACTGATGTTATTTGATAGCGTGCACTGCACGAGCTCCACAGCCTCCATCAGTCACTAGTTTGTAGCTCAGATGTTTCAGTACGTGAGACTGGAGCGGCTTCAGCTGACAGGAGGTCAAAGGTTAAAGAAGCAGACAGGGCTGGTTCCTGTAGCACGCCTCTGTGCAGTAAGCTCCAGCCAACAACCTCCAGCTGTCGCTCCAGACTCAACTCAGCTCACATGTCTCGTCCTCTCATTCAGTGTTTGTGGACATGCTGATCTGTGATCAGCTCACGAAGGTACCCCTCAGTCTTTTGCCTTTAATTGACTGAACGAGGGAAAGAGTCCCCTGACCTGTGCACTACACGTCTACGGAGACAAGTGTTTTGAAAACCAGTTAGTATTTTTTTGTAATTATTGTTAGGAATGTAGAGTTCAAGGCTGGAGGTATTGTATCTACCGCTAGTCTATTTGTGTGAATATTTTGTGATAAAAGAATGAAATTGTAAAATGAAGAATAATTATACTAATCTGAGTATTAAGTTATCTGTACAGTGAAGCTTATATCTGGAAACAAATTGACTGAATGAGCCTGAAGGATTTGCTGTAATTTTAACTTTTAATCCAGATTGATTCTGCAAAGATGGGTGTTAATGCTGAGGCACCCTCAATTTGGCTGCAGATTTCTTGTTTTATATTTCCAAAAACTGTCTTAACACACTGAAAATATTTTTTTATAGAATTCCTTGATACTAGCACATTAGTAACCGTGGTTCAGTGATGATTTCATAGATCAACACATCTGGCAGTTCCTCTGGTGTGCAGGCCATAAAGATGTATTAAATGCACTGGAAAATAAATTAGAATATTAATAAAGAGTGGAGGAGATGTTCAGTGTGATAATACGATCCGATAAAATGTAAAATGTGACATTCTTTATTTGTGCATTAATGATTTGATAATGAAATGAATGATGATTGATGCTTTTTTTTTGCACAAAAGATGCTTCTTCTTGCTACTTACATGAAAGGTTTTAATTCCCTTTTTGATTTGTGGTGGTCATGAGCACAGTTTGATCAATCACTAAATCTGTTGTCTGGAGTGACATTTTATTAAAGGAATAATTGAACATTTTTGGAAATACACTTATCCCTGTCATTTTTTGCTTTTTTTGAGTTTTTCAAACTCAAATTTGCTTGAAAGTAACAAAATACACACGGAAGTCAAATTTTTCTGGCTTAACTGCCATATAGTAACGTTCATAGGAATGAACAGGGCCCTGCCTTGAAAGCTATATCCAGTTCTCTTTATATAGCTCTCTTAATGGTTTCCAGTCCTAAAGCTAAGCTAACCCGCTGCTAGATTTGCCCTGATCTTGAACAGGCAGAGATAATTCTCATCAGACTTTTGGCAAAAAAGCAAATAAGTGTATTTCCCGAAAATGTCTAACTATTTATTTAATTTCACTAATTAATGCTTTGGTTCTTCTCTTGTTTATCCACAAACATCTTCAAGTACACACATGGGTACGAGCTATTGATTTAAGTTTTGTGCAGTTAAAATCATATCAAGAGTGTCACAGATGAAGGTGGACACTGTTGCTGCAAGGTGTATTAGTTTTGCTATTTTGAAAATTGTACAGTTAAAACTGTATCATCATGCACAGTCATGACATCACTGCTGAATGGCAGTGAAGAAATTGTAGAAATGGGAAGTTAGTCTGTGATTTCCTTTCTCAGCGATCAATTCAAAGTCTTTACTAGAGATTTACTTAAATATAATGTGTTTGAGATGATTTTATATTTTAGAATACATGTTATATTTTGAATGATAACGGAGCTCATCATGCGTTTTAATCAGTGCATTTTCAATAACGTGACCTCAGTACTTCATGGTGACTTGCCTACTGATGAGGGCCTGTATGGTATCGGACAGCTGTAGCAATAACGCAGTGAGGTGTCCATGTGTCAGCTTGTGGCTGTTGTTGCTTCAAATAGAACAGTTGTCTGCCTCATGCAGAAAGGGAAAAACAACCAAAGTGTATGTGGAGAGTGTACTGTAGACTAAAAACACCTCTTCATCTGCCTTCCCTATCGGAGGCTTATTAATTTCTCTCTTTTTTTTCTCAATTCATCTCACTTAATTCACTACAGTGTGACTTTTTAGCTTTAATTTTTACGCTTATTTTCTGATTTCTACCTTCTCATGGGTGCCATTATTCTTATGTTTGTGTTTTCACACTGTGTGCACAATGAGCTTGATTTGTGTGCACGCTCTGCGCACATTTCCTTCTCATTCGATGCTGCTCAGTTTTGAGGCAGAAGTCAACTGACTGAGATGGGGAGATGTTTCTTGCCTTGTCTAAACTGAACCCTGCTTCTCCTTGGACTGTGACTCACAGCTTCGTTGTGAGATGGTGATTTTCATAATCTGTATGATGATGAGACACATCACATCAGTGGCCTGGTGCAGGAGGTCGATGGTGATTTGACCTGCCTTGTCTTTTACTCCTTAAATACACATACAGGTGTATTCAGGAGTAACTGCGGATTCAACTGAGCTTTTGCTTATTTTCTTTTTCTCTTTTTTTTATTGTGTATTTTCTCCCTTAATTTATACTCATATAACATTGTCTTTAAATGACAAAGAAACAATAATGAAAACAGAAGATAATAAAGTTGTTATTGTTGATTTCTGTCTGTTTAGTTTTCTTTCTTCACAACAGCTGAGAGATGGGATGGCTCTAAATGACAGAAACAAAAAAGGAGTGGCTTGAGTCACAATTTGATTACTTTAGACTCGACAAAAATAAATACTTGCAAATTGACTTGGACCAAGGACTTGTAACTTCACTTGGACTTGAGCCTTTTGACCTAAAACCTTTCCTTAAGTCATGCTATATCTAACTATAAAGAAAGGAATCTATGTGTGTGTATGTATGGTTAAATGTATGAGGAATATTTTCTCATATATTCATAACAGTGATATTTCACAAAGATGTACACACAGATGTTTGTGGATGTGACACTGAAGTTACAGCTACAAGCTGCGAGTTACAGACACAATTTATGACCCTGTTTTTATACTTGGTCACAAACTTCAGATAAACTAAATTGTATTTGTTTGAGTTAGGGGCAGTTTAGCTCTTATTTGATCACATATGTAAGTCCTTTTCCAAATGCTGCTCAGTGTAGTCTGTAATAGAGGAACAGGACGAGGCAGAGCTAATACAGTCAGTACTGTCAACAAATCAAACATCCGAGTGAATTTTGTCTTCATTTATAGCTGCAGCAGATGAGTCAGTAGCGGATGAGCTGGTCAGTAGATAACTTAAAATATCCACCAGGGGGCGCTCACAGCCCAACTGTTGAGCTATTTGCTGTCAGTCTCTGGGCTTTTTCTCCAGAGCTGAGTTTGTGTCTTAGAAATCGAACATTTTTCAATCTGATAAAAAAACACTTACATACTTTTTAAAAAACATACATTACAAAGTATGTGCATGTGATAATTGTTCACGTGCAACGAAAGCATTCACCTTTTTACGGCTGCAGTGACTGGCTGACTACTAAGTGGCCAAAACTATTCCTTCTATTAAACAAATCAATTAACCAAACAATAAATCAATCAATCACACAAGCCTGTCAGAAACATGACATGACAAGTAGGCTATCGTGAGCAAGAATGTTACTTCAAAGTGTCATTACTGTTCATGAAACATACCATGTCATGTTTATGACACGCTCATGTCACTCTTATGTAGACACCTTCAAAATAAAGTGTTACCATATCTTGCTTAAGTCACAAAGGCATGTTCAAGAATTGCCTAAGTCACATTTTATTTTGACTTAGGCATAATAAATCCGCTTAAGTCACACACTTGACATAGGCCATTATCTCAAAGGGGTAAAATCACATGATCTGATCAACTGAGGATGAAGGCGATTTTACCATAGGTGGCCGGCGTCATGAGGAGATGATTTAGGCAAAAAAAAAAAAGACAAAAAATGACTTAGGCGATTATTTTAACAGTGTGACGATATGTTAACATAGCGACCACAGTGAGCGTGGCAGTTTGCCTCGAGCTCTACGTCTAGCGAGCTGTTTGACCGTTTTCATGGCAACCCGGTGAAGCTGCTGTCAGTCAGCGCCGCAGCTCCAGTCAACAGCAGCATCGAGTCAAAGTCTTCAGAAAGTAAGTAAATTATGGATGATGGAGGCAATACAATGGTGGTGGAATAATGAAAAAACTTTAAAATAAATAATAACGTTGTTGTTTTTTTTCTCTCGGATTAATGTTACGTGTTAGTTTTAAAATCTGAAATCCACTGATAATAATGTGATTCTTAGTAGCTTGGCTTAAGAAAATAGTCTTCAACACACTTGATATTAGGCATTACAGTCTAGCCCAAAATCAGGGAGAATAAATCCCGCATCCCAGTGTTAAAGTGGACTGACTTACAGGTCCTTTAATGTCCATTTTGGGGACTGGGAGTGGCAGGAAAGAATTTATAGTCCTCTTGGTGAAAAGAAGTCAGTTTGGCTTGCTAACAAGCTAAATTGTCTTGGTTTCCTGGACAACTCAGCAACACAAACCCCCTCACTCATGACTGCACAGTCAGCCATAACCAGTGGTCTCCACATACTGGGGATGTGGTGTTTGTATGATACTGCTGAGTGCCTGCATATTTGTCTTCAGCATTGGGACATGGCTGACAGAGACCATGACGGAGCAGAGAGAGACGCAGAGGACACAGACGAGCTTCTTTACACAGGTTTTATTGGCAGTAGATTTAGATCATGCATAACTTAAAGTTTGTGTCCGCTCTTGTTGACCCTCTTGTCCACCCTCGCAGATCTCAATGACAACAGTAGTGGGTCTGGACTGGACTGTCCTCTTCTCAAGTTAGACCACTGTGACCTCCTCCTAGATGCTCTTGATGCTCAGCTTGGTCAGCTGCAGGTCTGTGATGCTCACTGTCTGTCTGTCTGCTTGTCTATATGTATATATGTGTAATCTGGGAAAATGTTTTAAGTAAGTGGTAATGTGTGACTAATGGATACAGGTCAAGCCCCAAAAGCATCAGGAGATTTCCAGAGAACATGATTGCAATAATGCAGGTAATTCATGTCATAGCACACACCTTTATGAAGTTTAGATATTCTTTTTCAGGTGATGATCTGGGTTTTTTTCTAGCTCCTCTCAGGTGGAGTCAATCTCTGAGCAAAGACACTGGGTTTGGCAGTACAACTCAAACAAATGACACTCCTGTTTCTTGTCTTGATTTGATACACACACCGATGATGGAGCAAACATCAGGTAATATTTAAATTCAAGTTTCATTACATGGAAGTCTTTGATTTCTAACTTTTGACTGGTGTTATGAAAATAACCTGCAGAAATACAAATGATAAGTACTGCTGTCTTTTTATATCCCATAATATGGTGTTTTTCCCCACAATTTTTGAATAAACTATACTACTAAATCAACAGACTATAATTTTAAGCATTTTTAAGCATTTTACAATTTGACCATTTTTGACAGAAATCGACATACTATAGTATGACTTCTTTTAGGGGGTCATTTTTGGGCATCCCCTAATATGATGTGTATTCGGTTTTTTTGGACAAACTACACTACCACATGTATCAACATACATATAATTGGGGGCATTTCTAGCATTTTTAGGCATCTTACAATTCAACCATTTTTGACCACAATCGAAATACTATATATAGTATGATATTTTCCAGTTTTTGGAAATCACATAATAAGTTGTTTTTCTGTCATTTCTGGCTATAGTATGCTCTAATATGTATCAACAGAGTAGTATTGACCCATTTGAAGCATTTTTAGGCATTATAAAATTTGACATACATCGACATACTATAGTATGACTTTTTTGATGGGGTCATTTTTGGACATCCCATAATATGATGTTTTTTTGCTATTTTTGGACGAACTATACTACTTCATATATTAACTGTATAATTGGTTAATTTCTAGCATTTTTAGGCATTTTACAATTTAACAATTTTTGACCACATTCGACATACTATAGTATGACTTTTTTTTGAGGGGGTCATTTTTGGACATCCCATAATATTTTTTCGCTATTTTTGGAAAAAAACTATACTACTACATGTATCAACAGATTATAACCAACCCACTTCTAGCATTTTAGGCATTTTACAATTTGACCATTTTTGACAAAAATCAAAATACTATAGTATGACTTTTTTCAGTTTTTGGACATCACATAAAATGGTGTTTTTCTAAGTTGTTTTTCTGTAATTTATGGCTATAGTATGCTCTAATATGTATCAACAGAGTATAATTTTAAGCATTTTTAGGCATTTTACATTTTGACCATTTTGGACAAAAATTGACATACTATAGTATGACTTTTTTTCGTTTTTTTGCAGTGCACACATGAGACAGAATATTTATTCCATATCACTTACACATTAAACTACAGAGTTGTTCACTGAAATTGCTAACTTCAGCCAACAGCACTAGCATTGATGACATAATGTAATTTTGCTATTTTATTTGCACAAAACCACCCCATCTCTCCTTTGCTCTTTCCTCAGAGAAGAGCACATTAAGCGGAGAAGGTCCAGTCCCTTCGTCAAGAGACAAAGAGGAAATAGAGTCTCAGAGGGAACAGGTCATGTGGAGGCTTGAGAGGCTGCTTGGTGACGCTTGTAACGAAGGACGGACGCCAGGAGAAAGCCACCCTTCTTCAGACAGCGTCTGTACTGAAGACTTTGTAAGACGCTTCAGAGATGAGATGGTTGAATTGGCATTGCCAGCAAGTAACATGCAGCAACTAAGCAAAGACGAAGAGGCTGGGAGGATGGATATATCTGACTGTGACACTTGCCAGAGTGAACAAAAAGGACACATTATTCTAAATGTTGACAGAAGAGGAACAGCATTGACTTGGGAAAGCAATAAAGACACAGAGACTGCTCATTGCTGTCAAAAAAAGGAGCTGGAGAAATATCTTTATGATAGCTGTGGAGAAAATACATCATGCAGTGAGAAAGCAGGAGCTGGAGAGAAACACAACACACCACTGGGGCTTTGTGATAGTAGTAGTGAGTACTCTCTTTACAAACTCTTTCTGTGAATATTTCAATAAATATTCACAGAAAGAGGATTGAATATATCTCACAGCACTTTTCCTCTTCCTACATTTAATGGGCATATTATCTTAAAATTTACTGAGCCCATTCACCTCAGCTGAGGAAATCATTCCATTTTGGACATGATTTTTTGCAGATTCCTTTTCCATTTAGGGACCATTGATACCTTTATTTTGTCTTTCAGTTTCTTGCAGAATAAAGGTTGTAACAGAACATGAAACCCTAAGGCACAACAACAGCCGTTCTCCCAAGGCCAGGTGCTTGGCAGGTACCACACACAGATTAAACTGCACCTGCATCTACAGTCTAGCTAATCCTCGTGGAAACCCATTCACAACAAATAGTGATTACAGGCTGCTTGTTTCTCTTATAGGAGTACCTGTGCATAGTTTTGACACTGTATCCATTGACAGTGACCTTGACTCAGTCTGCACAGAGCAAATTAGGCAGCACATTCACAAACGACCAGGTAAGAGAAAGAGAAGTGCAGAAACTTTGAAGGGAAGCCAGTGTTGTTAAAAAAAAAACATTCTTATACTAGAAAAGTGCACTCAGTAGCATGCAGATCTCCACCTAGAGATAAATAGGCAACACACTAAGTAAGGCTGTATTAACGAGTTAACCCACACACAACCAAATGCATGATCCCTTCCAAGCTTACCTCTGGCAGATATGATGAAAATTGAAACAAAAACACAGCTGACAGCACAAACTGAAATATTTAAGAAATAACATTGATGCAAATCAACTCTTTAAATGGAGAAAAAGAACATGTATGAAATCACAGTTGACGTTATTTGTGTGATCCCCCAAGGATGGCGCTCGCTCATTGAGTCAGTCACAGGGATGGAGCACTACTGTACCAACCACAGTGAATATGACACATCCACACAGGAAGAAAGTGAACCTAGATCTACATCAGGTAAAGAATGATCTGACAGAGTATTCATTTATGAGTCCACAGTCACAAAAGAACATTTAAATGTCACAGAATGCGCTTTTTCTTTATTCACAAAGGCCAGAGAAATGAGCAAAACAGAAGTCCTGTCCGGAAAGCACAGCGCAATAAGAGAGAAACATACAGGTAAATAACGGAAAGATTTAAAACATACTAAACTTTTCAGTCTTCTTTCCAATGTTAAGTGTATTAATTTGCATATACTTCTGACTGGTATACTGTGTATGTCTTTGTATCACAGACTTGCGTGTTCTTTGGGTGATAATGACAAGGACACAGATGAGGAAATAAGTCACTGCAGCAGGAGGTGCAGGCCCGAGAGGACATCAGAGAAGATGCAATCTGACTGGGTCAAGATGAAAGAGCGGCTTTCTACACTCCGACAGGTGAGAATGAGCCTCTCAGTCTTATTTAGTATAATATGAGCCCAGAACCCCGTGAAAGGCATGTTCAAATTTCTTTAATCGATAAAATTACACCATTTATAAAAGCCAGAAACATAAAGAAATTATTGTTGGATTTTCATATTTCTGATGGGCTCCGATTGAACTATGTGTGACAAACACTTCTGTCAGGAGAAGTAACCAAATCAAAGTTTAAAATAGTGATATTTCATCAAAGTAATTTTATTCTACATGTCTAGTTTACATTTTTTTTTTTTAACTAAAAACGTATATATTACATTGAAAAAACAGACCTCAGAGAGTTAAATGTGATGGTAGCAAAAAAAAACAACTGCTTTTAACTGCTTTGTGTGTCTGGTTTAGAAATGTGAGAAAGAAGAGCAGACACTACAGAAGAAGAAGACTCAGTTAAAAGATGTTGAGCTCTCCCTCTCTGAACTTCAGCAGAGGAGAAAGGTAAGAGCTGTTAATTGAAAACTGTGTACAGAAGAGTCTAATAATCACAGTTTTTGGTGTATGTCACAGCATGCCGTGCAGGAATTAGAGCAACTGACTGAGGAGACAGCAAAGATGGAAAAGGAGAAGAGGACTCTGGAGTTTGTTCTGACAAACAGCAGACCAGGGAAGGACTGCAAAAGGTATGAAAAAACAAACTCCTACTAATTGCATGACAAAAGCTGTATGCATCGACATGTTAAGATCATCAAATCAGCAAAAACACAACAATGAATGTGTTGTAGTTACCAGATGAATAAGCTGCAGAGGCAGAGAGACTCCTGTATCCTTGGGGACATGGAAGAAGATCTGAGTCCGTGTAAACAGAATTTAAAGGATGGAGCCTTAATGGAGAGGGTAATAAAACTGGAATCAAGCAATATATCTGTCTATGTCATGCTTTAATATGTATAGTTTTTTCTTATCAATACACTTTTTTGATACCCCACTGTTCCACAAACAGCCCAGTGTCGTCATGTCAGTGCTGGAGAAGGAGGAGATGGAAAGACAGCTGGATAACACCAAAACAGAACTGTTTGCTGAACAGCGACGTGCAAGAGAGAAGCTCGAATCCATGCAAGAAGTACTGTGTTAAGGCCTATATTTATTCATTATAACTATTATGACAATTATAAACCTTTATTGTAAATGTGTCATTTTAGTTAAGCTGTTTTTCCTTTTTAGTATATTTTTTAAAACTACAACAAGAAGGTATTTGATTTACTGTGAAAGAAAAATTTACCATCTGTGTTTGAAAATATCTCTGGATATGTTTTCATGTGATCTCCGAGCAGAAGTTGGAGGAGACTCATGAGCAGCTCCAGAGAGTCACAGAGGCAGAAAGCTCACTGAGGAACAGGTGTGCTCATCTGGAGGAGAAACAGAGACAGAAAAATGATCAGATCAAGGTGACTCCAAATTACATCATACTCTAATTTCTAAAAATTAAAAATCAACTTCATCTTTATTGATTATTTTCTAAATATTGCTATTTAATTTTGATTTATCTCTTTCTATCAGGCAGTAGATTTTAAAGTAGGTGAGCTGCAGGGTGAGCTGGGAGAATGTACGATCAGAGTGAGCACTCAGGAGAAGATGTTGGCCCAGAAGGAGTTGCAGCTGCTCGATTTACAGGAGCAACGTGAGGCCCTACAAGCAGAAAGAGACGGACTGAAGGGGGAGCTGCAGCACCTGAAAACCCAGCACTGCAATGCACTGAAAGAAACACAAGAGCAAACCCATACAATGATGGTGAAGTGCTGTGTTTTATTTAAAGTCTAAAAGCCATAATTTTCTAATGTATCATTAAGTAACAAGTGACTAGAATTAATCTTTTTTTAAACTCAGGAGGCAGCATTGAAGCAGCAAAAGAAAGAAATGGCTTTAGCTCATGAGCAGCAAATCCAAAAGGTGACAAACATGTCTGCAAAGCTAAAAATGTATTCTTTAAATGAGATTATAACAGTTTGGTCAATGAGTGTTGTTGATGTTGTGTCCTGGGGTTAATAAGCAGACTGAAGAGGAGAAAGCAAACGCTTTGAAAGAACAAGCTCGGTCTCTCACACGACACTTTGAGTCCTTGAAAAGTTCCATTCAGGTCAGTGTGTTTCCCTAAACAAATCCAATGTTACACTATCTTGTAACAGTGCTGTAAACAATTTGAACTGTTTTGTTCAAAGTACCTTTTATTGCTATGAATGTGCATAATGTTGACTTTAGGGTGACCAGATGTCACAAAAAAAATGTGACATTCCCAAATTACGAGCAGTTGGCCCCATTCCTGAATCCTGTCCTGTTTGTCCTAAAAAATAGACCTGAAAGGTGTTTAGTTAAAGCCCAATAAAATATTAAATACTGATTGTTTAGTTGTTGCCCACACTGTTATATCCACAGCCTACAGGAATTATTAGTTAGTAGTGTTGTGTATTGATAGACAACTATGCATAGTTATGAAGCTGAATTAAAACATTTTCAGAGGAACCCAGTGCGATAAGTAAGTTTTCAATATAGAAAAACACTAAACATTGTTACTTTTCATGTGATTCTGGTAGCTAAAAGAAGAAGAAGCAAAGAAGCTGAGGGATTCTCTGGAGCAGCAGAAAAAGGAGGCAAAGAACCGTGAAGAGGAGCTGCATGTAGAAACTTTGGAAAAGGTACTCTGATAATCCTCTTCCTAAATCATACAGTATTTTCAACTAGATTGCATCTTATGCACAGTGTGCTCCCATTAAGGTGCACAAAGCGATCAAGGAGGAGAGGAGGAAGTGGGAGGCAGAAAAGATGGAAGCAGTGCAGCTGCACTGTGGGAAACTGGAGGAGCAGCTGCAGGGCAAGAAGAGTAAAGCACTGGCTCTTCAACAGAAAGTGGTAGAACTAAAAACTGTAAGGTGACTTGCCACCAGGAAATGTAACATACCATACCATCTTAAATAAATCAGAATTAATGTTGATTCTGTCTTTGCATGATCTTCTTGTAAGAGAGTGCAGGAGTTGGAGAGTGAAAGCTGTGTGCAGCAGAGAGAGCAGGAGTCGTTGCTGGCTGTCATTTGCAAATCCCTGAAGGAGGACCACCAGGCTGAGCTGCAGAAGATGCAGAGACAGATGGCCCAGGTGCGAGAAAACCACAGAAACCAATCATTTGCTGGCACATAATGAGACGTGGTGCTGTAGAAAAGCTGACATGGTGTGGTCTGTGGTCACAGGACAGTCAGAGGGCAGTGCTGAGGCTTGAGCAGGCTGTTCAGCTTGCAGAGAAAGAGGCTGACAAGCTCCGGGTGATGCTTAGAGAAAGCGAGAGGAGCCATAACCAAATCACAGCTGAGCTGGAACAGCAGCTCAGGCTCTGGGCCCAGGAGCTGGGAGCAGAGTGCCAGCATCTTCATCTCTTCGTGGAGCAGAGCGGGGCCAAACAAAGTTCTGCGCACCTACCTCCAAGGTATAAATTCCTGCTCTGGTTTAGAAGAATGTGAATACTTTATAGGCAACATGGTGATCTTTTAATTCTGATGCCTTTGTACTGTGCAGTCCTACAGCAGCTGAGGCTCTGAAAAACCTGCGGACACTCAGAGAGCAGTTGAAGGACTTGATTAACCATCTACAGGAGGAGCTTGATTCACAGAAACAAGTCACTGAAAAGCTGAGAAAAGACAAGGTAACATTTAGACTGCCTGCTGTTTGCAAGTACAGCACATTAAATGTCTCCATGAATGCAACTTCTTTCTTTTTCAGGAGCGAGAATTGAGCATCCAGAGACAACAGCTGAGGATGGACAGAGACCAGGCCTTGGATTCTCTAAAGGAGCGTCTCATTCAGGTTTGAACTTACTATCACTCCCTCCGGGACATTAACGACACCATGGTTCTGATTACTGATGGCCTTATTGCTTCGTCGTCATCACAATCCACCGTTGAACTATAGTATGACAGTATTAAACATAAATACATTCACATACACAGTGCAAAGTAAATACAAATATATTAAGGAAATAAAAAGTAGTACACATACCTCGCTGGCTGCACATAACCGAGAGGGAAATGAGTACTTAAAATATCCGGTTCAAAATATACAAATAAAAACATTCGCTTCTCGACACAGGGAGTAACTTCTTTACATCACATCAGGGAAAAATGTCTCACTTCATGTGATTTACCTGTTGCACATTAAAGTGTCCGAGTGCAACGCAAACTGAACTTTAGTTCCTACTTCTAACATTCACAACTCAATATTCATAAAAATTAGATTAAATGAATATATAAATCAAACATATCAAATAATGATATAAATAATAGTTATGCCAGTTAAACTTACACACTTTGTAAAGCTCATGTCGGTGCACATAGAAAGATGCAGAAAACGAATTCACCCCATTATTATGTCACGTGGTATTTCTGCAGGAGCACATTGAGGAGTTAAGCAGTCTGAACTGGCTTCATATGTGTGATGGAGGAGCTGACGGAGGAGGAGCAGCAGTATCTCTTCGCAAACAGCTGAAGGCCAAAGACTTAGAGCTCAGGCAGGTTCAGAGGAGCATGGCTCAGTGGAAGGAACAGACTGCAGCTCGTCTGGCGTGCAAGTTTGAAGAAGAGTTGACCGCTGAACTGGAAAGGTGAACAAACTCGGAACAGTTTGAACAGTGATTACTATTTGAAAATGTGAAACAAATTTGCTCCTCTCAAAAATGGACCAGATTCCAGGAAAACTTCATGATCCAGAGAATATAAATCACATAAATATTCTGCCTCTTTATTTTTAAGTTTTGCTCTAATCCCACAGGTGCAAGACAAAGTTGTTAAGGGGCAGGTAACAACAGGTTTCTGATGACATACTAACATGCTGTCTGTCCTTACAAGAGCATGATCTCACCCCAACTCACTGTGTTCTATACCATGGATGTAACATTAACTGTACATGTAAACCTTTACCTCATTCATGTAGTTGTTAATTATTCACAACGAATGCACACAAACTCTATGCCACAAAAGTTTAAAAAAATGACAAGTTTCAACCCTATTTGAATCTTTGTCAGAGCAGAGTGCTTGATTAATATATTAAGACAAAGCTTTCAGGATTGATTCGAGTCATTATTAAACTTTTGTGGCATGGAGTAAGTGTGCAGATTGCACCTACATATGCGTGTAAATACTCTCCAACCACTTTTGGCACCTTTTCAAATGCTTACTTGTTTGTTTTCTAGAAAACCAACAAAGACTCTAGAAGAGAGGCAGAGAAAGTCTGTGACGTCTGAAGGAGAGGTAGCCCACATTGCAAAGGTAAATGTTTTACTATTCCTGTAAGAACACAGAGCTCATGCAGATATGTAACCTAAAGACATCTTTTCCTGACTGAAACCTCAAATCTCTCTGTCTTTTCCCTGTCAGGAAACTCAGAATTCAGTTAGCTCTCCCTCCCACCACTTTGTGGACTCTGCTGCCTTCCACAGCCCCTCAGACGTGGCTTCATTTAAGCTTCTACGTTACCTGCAAAGCAGAGTCAAGCAGCTGCGTGTAGAAAACCAGGCCTACATCTGCAGCCCCTCGCCTTCAAATACAGTCCCTACAGATCTGTCAGGATCCTATCTTACAACAGTGAGTTATTGTAATTGTTGCATTCATAGCAGTGATGAACAAGTATAGTGCAGACTTTTATCCTTAAGGCATACTGCATTTTTTACATTTAGAAATGGCACTTCTGGATCTCAGTTAAAAGTCAAAATAAACTTTAAAGTACATCTAGAAGGGGAAAAAACACTGTAAATATGTCAGTTTCTTTATTCATAATATAATATTTGTACCCATCTCCTTTATAGATCGCTCAAGATCAAGGCGTGGCTGGGATTCAGAGTCACTCATCAATCAGGACAGTCTCAAGTTAAAGCCATGAAACTTTACTCTGTGTTACACAAACCACTTATATGCTGTAATGTCATGCATTTCAAGCTGTTGTTGAGGCCACAGGAATAAATCATTTACTGTCACATGTGCTTAAGACTGCAGATTGACAATCAGGTCACGGTGACAAATGATGAGACTGAAGATTAAGTTCACATTCCTTTGCGTTAACGTAGTCAAGTTTTACGACTTAAGGTTACAATGAACTCAGAATGTTGAACTGACATTTCACTGGAGATCATGTGAGTTATGTCAGAGAACCTCATAAAGCTGAGAGGTCTTTGTATAACCATAAATGTTACAAACCGCATTGTTCAATAAAAACATGCTGATGGAAAGTTCAAACTAAATGATGTCAATAGCATTAATTAGAAGATCTTGAATAACTTTGTGACACGGGAGATTGTTTAAAAGTTGGTCTCAGTTTATCTTAAAATTGAATAGCCATGCTTTTGTTAAGGTGCTTCAGCAGGCTGGAGTAGTTGTGTTGTTGGTTCCCTCTGTGGTACCAAAAATGTTAAAAAGAAAAAGTGCCTATTTGACAAATATTTCTCTCTTAAAGGGAAACATAAATATCATCAGCATCAGTCTTATCTTTAGATCTGGCCCTAACTGAACTGAATGAATAAATTCATCCTCAAAAAAGACAATGTCATGGCTGATTGACTTTAAAATAGCAGACACAGTGTGACAAACTGGAGCCTGGTGCATTCAATAACCTGAAAGTTAATTGACTAAAATCATACTTATCTTATTTTTTCAGTATATATGTATGGTCACTTGTGGTGTTCCCACATGTTAATCATCTGACTCCTACTCTTCCTGATACACTGTATGTAATAAAAAAAATCCTCACAATGCTCACTCAACTAGAGGATTGCTTTCAGTACATTCCAGCAAAATTCATCCAATGAAAACCCACTATGCTAAGCAGCATCTCAACATGGACGTTTATTTAAGAAACATAAAAAGTCAAAACACTCGATGGCTGGTTGCAATTCTGGTAATGTATATATGAAAATACAATCATAAAAAGGTGCATTTGCATGATTTCTTTTAGAGTTTCTCAAATCTCACAGATGGCGTACTTGCTAAGCAATATAGGAAGATAATCTTTCTACCACAACAGTAAGCAGGAAGTTGTGCTGTGAGCAAATGTGAACACACAGGAACAACATTTAATGTCCTGTTAACGATGCCCAGAAGCTGAACATAAAAACTGTACAAAATTCAGGTGCTGCACACTGATGTTTAACAAAGTCACATGTACAGCACATCAGAGTGTTGTTGGCTGGGCTTTGGCAAAATTATGTACAAGTTCTCTTATTTCTAAGGGCAAAGGTTAATTCTGTAAGCTATATAAAAATGGTTATTTAAGGCCGTCTATAGAACTTTATAATTTCTTGAGATCATGACAAGTTTTCCTTGAGATTCAAATAAATTAAAATGATTAATTAGATCATTGTTATTGTAACTTCATACATACAGTTGCATGGGATTATACTCAAAAAACTAAATTGAGTGACTGTAAAGCAAAACATGTTGCACAAACTGTTCAAAACAGCACAATATTCATGTATAGCCAGCGTTCCTTGCCAAACTGACCGATTTCAAGTGGTTCGGAGTCCTTTATAGTCTATTGTGCGACTATATTTCAAGTCTTTTACTTTGGCTTTTCAAGTCATCAAGGACCTTTACATTTCCATGTCCTCCTCTCCAGAGATGTGGGCCACAGGAAAGCTGTACAGGGAAGAGTGTGTGTCTGCAGGCGGACTGGAGGGGCTGAGGGGACTGTGAGGGGTAGGAGATGGACATGGAGTTGGGGGTTGCCGAGTTACTGTCTGTAGTTTACGCGGTTTCTGTAATGAGCACTTTCGCTTCCGACAGAAGGGATCGTCTGGTGGCCGCCACAACACCAACTCCATGCAGGAATGGCTCCTACAGGTATGAGGAAGAAGCAGGTGAGATGGAACAAAAACATGAATTTATTCTATTCCATAACATATCTAGGATGGAATTAATATGCAGATGCTTCAGTTCAAAATGAGAACCAACTTTTCTAGGGATGTCAGTTTCTGAGCTCTTACAAAGGCCAAAATATGGCTTGCAATAGACAAGGTAAGGATTTTTTTGACAGAAATGTTTTTTTCTAAAGCAAATTTTGAGACTGTATATATATATATATATATATATTCTTTTATTGTAAATCATTACAACCCCAAGAGGTCCTTGGAATAGGTATACAATAATAAATGTGCATAACAAGTATAAGGTTGATTGGTCCAGTAGTGTGAGACATTAGCCACACACAGCTGCAGACAGGCGGAAAGATCAACAGGCAGAAACACACACTAGCGGGGATAATAATAAAATTAGAACCTACACAGACTGGGCTACTGTGTGCGGTAGGATATCACTGATACCGCGCTGTAGACCTTCCTTCAAGCTGTCAGAGATCACCAGCACCGGTCGTCTTGGGGCTGGCTCTACATCCAAATCTTCATCTTCATCATCATCCTCCAGTGTTATTCTTTCATACATAAATATTGCTGTATTAGCTTACAGTAATACAGGGGACAGTATTTGTTGATATAACATTTTCATGATAACAATCACAAAATTAACGTAATATTGGCAGGTGAAGAAAGTTATTAAAGAAATCCTAATGATGAATTTCTTTAAAACAAAATATTTTCTAAAATATTTAAGATCTGTTTGTAGCAGCTTGAAACTTAATGTCTTTAGACATTTGAGCCACAATATCTCAACATAATACTTTTGTTACAAAACAATAACATGTCAAGACAATACATGAAAATACTAAATAAGCACATTGAAATAGCTCCTCACCAGGGAAGCAATGCTACACTAAACAAACTCTTAAAGCATACTGTATGAGAGCCTGGTTCTATTTAAAGCAGAATGAGTCAGCCAAATCAAAGTCACTTCAGTGGAAATTTTGATATGTAATAGATTGGTGACCTTTCCAGACTGTACCCCTCCTCTCACCAAATGCATGCTGGAATAAACTTAAGCCTCTGTGACCCTGCACAGGATAAACAAAATGAAAGTATCGCTTCATGCTGCTTCTTGTCTCTTCAGTACTAAACAGTCTGTGAAAACTAAACCTGTCACTAAACCATCTTAGCAGTGCACCCTGTATTAACACAGAACGCTGAAGAAGCCTGTAATTGCTGGATCAAATGACACAATATATTTTTATCTTTTCACACTCATCTATCTATAAACAACAGATTCCAGGGTGACTAATTGGAGACAGGACTTTTGGTCATAAGGGTGTCAGTTTCAAGTCTAATTCTGACAAGCAAAGGAGTAAAATATTGGCAGTTTTTGCACATTTTTGCACACACTGCATACTACATACCTGTCTTCAATCTCTTGAAGTTTCCTCTGAGCTGCTTCTATCTCCATGCAGGAGCTCTCTGTCTCAGGCCGGGGCAGAGCAGAGGAGGGCTGCTCCAAAGTCAGGGGCTGAGATGCTGGGCAGGGCTGTGGAAGTGTAGGGTTGTCTTGCTGCACAGGCAGAGGAGGGCAGCTGTTCGTTGTAGGCCAGTCATGATGAGTGCTCGTGTTTGAGTTCTCTGATAAGTCTGCGTCTGCTTCATACATCAACCTCCTCCTTTTAGCACTGCATCCCCTGAGAAAACATTAACATATTTATCACAACACTCATATGTGAGGATTCCAAGCACCGTCAAATCTTAAACAGGGGTGCATTTTCTGTGCATCTCTCACTTACTCATCATCAACTCTCCTCCTGTGCTTCCTGAGGCATCGTGCCTCCCAGCTGCTTTGGGACAGAAAGACAGAGGTGTCATAACAAATGATACAACATATCAGTTTCAGATTGAAAATATATATATATTGTACAACCCACAAATCTTCAGCTACGTACTTGTTAGAGAGAGTTGCTCTCTGTAGGTGGCCAGACGTACTTGGAGATCCGAGGTCAAATTCAGGAATGCTTGTGGGGCCTGAAAACGAGTACATGACTGGCAGAAACCCCCAATCCACTGCTTGTGAGAGTAGGGTGATGCACGGTGGTAAAGTCGGTAAAAGGATTTATAGAGACACACGAGTAAATAACTACAATTGGTTCTGATCTGAAAGATCAGTATTAATACCAATCAAATCTGTTTTAGGTAAATTCCGATCTACATGACGCACAAGTTATAAATCTGTTTACAGGAGGACAGCTGTCTGAAACTGTAGCTAGCTACACACCACTTAGTATGAGGTTATGGATAAAATGGCTATCACTATAACTTGACACGCAAATACATAATAACAGCTTCATCACTACACTGTGTAACAACTTTGAATAAGTACACCAGACATATAACGTTGAAGCGTTACAGACCGACCTGTGCAGCTGCCCTGCCCCTCCGTGTTTTTGTTGTTGTTTAACGTTAGCTAGTCTCCGCCAGCTCACATCGTTTTCCTTTGGAATAATCCCAATATTGCACAGCAACAGACTCTACATACCCAAGTCTTACTAAGTTAATATTAATACCACCTGCAGGCAAACATAACTCCCACTTTAAAGGACCCTCTGATGTGAACTGCTTGAATGGTGGGCTGGGTTAAAGCTAACGTTAGTGCTATTCTTAAAAAAAAAAAGTAAGTCGCGCTAGAGGAGCCGTCAAGGTTCTAGAACGTGCGTATGTTACGTCAGGTGAATTGTGGGAATTGTAGTAAATCAGGAAATCGACTTACAACAAAGTTTGCGTTGAACACTCGATGAGATACATAAGAAAAGTTAACAAACGTAGGTTTTGATGAAGCGTTAGGACCCTTGTAGCTACTTAGCTATCTTAAATGTCAGTTTTAGTTTTTACCCGGAGTCCGGCGCGGGTGCAGGTAGTGACCAGAAAAAGATATATGTAAGAAAAGATAATACCTCCCCCTTGTTTTGCGTGTTCGTATTACCGAAGAGTATACGCGGCTGACAAGATAGTTCCCTGCAACTTCCTGTTTACGGTCCAGCCTACAGCTCGTGTGTTTAAAGGGACACCCCTGCTTTTTGATCGCTTTGTCATCTCAAATAACGAGTCATGTGACGGTGAAATAGGAGAAGCTGTTGTCTCCGAGTCTGTTCTTAGTCAGCTCTGGCTCTTCACACTCGACTAACTCTCTAAGCAGGTAAGACACTGCCGTTTAGTGAAAAATGTTCACGTCTTACAAGCCAATCACTACGCTGCTGTAATAAAAATTATAATAACGATCTTGTAATATTTACCCAGCATCGCTAAATATAAATGTTGTGTAGCCTATATAATCTATAGGTATATTATTGCAATTATTTTCAGATTTATCGTTTGATGTGTACGTGCTGCCTTTCACATAACTTTAAAACATAGAAGAGTTTCGGGGTCTCCCCATTCTACAGTAGGCTATGTCTGTGTTGCTACTTTAACGTTTGAGGCGAATATTGATTTGTACTGTTTTTTGTACTTAACAGACTGCCCGCAATGCTGTCTGTGATCATAATCTCATGCCTACTGGCTTTTGCCTCTGGTAAACCATGTAGTAAGTATATTTTATATGTCTTATTGTTTAAAGTTTTAATTATATATATAGTTAATACTTTAAAAAGTATTTTTAATATTGCTTGTTTGTGTGTTATTTTATCGATGCTTATTTGCTGCTGTAACAGTGGAAATCTCCCCGTTGTGGGACTTATAAAGTTGGTTTGGAGATTCACAGATTTTGCAATTACGTACTTTATCAACGTGAATGGCCTTCATATTGTTGGCTCATTAAGAAAGTTGTGTAATTGTCAAGTTACAGAGAAAGCACCATTTTGGTCTTCAGTGATGGGTGATGAGGGTAAATTATCAAGGATGGACATTAGGATATTTAGAACGCAGCAATAACACCTTTTTAACTAATCAAGTCTCCACAGTCTCTGTTTCCTGTTGTTGTGATTGCTGATGCTGCAGTTCTGGTGTTGCAATTCTCTGAAAGTTCATGTTGATGTCAGCAAGAGAGTGTTACTGAAATATTTTTATGCCTGTGATCAGAATTCTTGAGAATATATTTTTTTTAAATCCAGATACTGATGGATCTAACAGTCAGCTGCACCTGTCACTCAATAAGAATCTCCTTCGCTCTCTGGAGACGCAGCAAGGACTCCCCAATCCCAGTGTCCACTTGGCATTACGCCTTTCTAACACCCACAACCACGCTAAGGAGGGCGCACACCTGGATAAATTAAAAAATAATTTGCACAATGACATTCAAAGGTAATGCAAAAATTAAATCTGTATGCCCATTGAAATAATCTTTTTTCCCTGATGTTCTCACCTGAACCTGAGTGTCCCGTGTCCTCCTCAGCTCTCTCTCTAACAGCCAGTCTGTGGTCGGCCTCATGGCGCTGTACACTCTGGCTCTGAAGTCCTCCTGCTACGACCTCAACACAATCACCTTCACTGTCAGTGAGAAGAGCGAGACGCTGCTGATACACCTGAAGAAACAGATGGAACTAGAAAAAGAGCATATTGCCTGTAAGTTTTGACCTTTTGGAGGCCAACAGTTGTCATATAAAAGTGTTTGCCATCCTGTTTTACATTGCGCTACAAAATGAGTTCAAAGGTTATTTAGTGTGAATGTTTCTGCAGAAGGGAAATCCAGGAAAATGTATGTAATAGTGTGAAATCTCAACAGACAAGCCTGTTTGGAATACCTTGGCATTTTAACACTCTAACTATCTAATCATTTTTACATTAAGTTTTCATAAAATTGGCAAACATTGTCAGTATATCCTATTTTCATTATGGCTCCACTTTTTTTTATAGCCAGGATGAATCTTGAGTATATTTCAAATAAATGTTAATGTTTAGGTTGTTCTTTGTTGAAGAATTCTGCAGCACCATTTTTTTATTTTAGTTTTGATGGAATTAATCATTAAAGCAACTACTGACTAATTCTATACAAGTTGAAATAAGAAGCAAATAATGTGCTTTTTTAATTTTTTTCAATATTACTGTGAAGTCATTTTGATAAAGAATTTGGTTTCTTTTACTTCTCTCCTTTGCACAGTAAGCCACCGCCCTTTGACCAACTATTACCAGTACTCTCTGGGTGTGCTCGCTCTGTGTGCGAGTGGCATCAGGGTCAATAACCATGTCAGCAACAAGCTCATCAAGGCAGTTGAACATGACTACTTCAAACATGGAGAGTCTGAGAGTATTGGTGAGTGTAACCTGCCTTAATGCTTTTTTAGCTGTTAAAATAAATATTAAATAGATGATGTGCAGACATGCATACATCCCAATTGTCATACTGTGGAATAAGATGTTAGGTTGCAAACTGTCTATGGTGGAATAACATGAACTGAGATAAAAAACCTGTGCTGTTTTGTTGCATTTTGTTATTGTGAATTTTTTTTGGGATGTTGCTCCATATTATACCTTTAACATAATCACAATATTAATATATCTGAGGAATCCATTAACCCTGGTTGGCAACAAACAATCTATTTTATTGTTTTGTTTTTCTTTTGCTTCAAGTTAAACTCTCCCTCTGTCTGTCAAATACACATATTTTATCCTACTCTCTCCCCAGATACCTATGCCATGGCTGGGATGGCCCTCCAGTGTGTGAAGGAAGCTGGTTTTCATGGGCAGAACGCTGCTGAGCTCGACACAGCCCTTAACAAGATCAAGCAGAAGCTCTTGGCCGCCCAAAGGTCTGACGGTCATATTGGCAATGAGTTCAGCACAGGCCTCGCAGTTCAAGTGAGGATCTTATTCCTTATTGTTTGTTCAGCTCACTGCATGAAACATTATGGAACAAGGACTTTACAGTTTAAATTTACTTATATGTTGTGTTCAAGGCTTTATTGGCAATGGGCAGCCAAGTTGAAGAGTGTGCTGCCTCAATGGAGGCCATGAGGACAGACGCCAGAAACAACACATACCACAACCCCATGGCCATATCTCAGATCCTGCCAGCTCTCCATCAGAAATCCTACCTGACTGTTAAAAGCAAGCAGTGCCAAAATGAGGACAGTATGTGCTGCTTTATTTCTTACTCAGCTGTGATTTCATGTTGTTATTATATTTCAGACTGTTCAACAGCTCTCAGTCAGGGCAGGGAGTACAATAGACAATGGACACTTTCATTCTCTGTTGTGCATTATTTTCCTGGTTATCTTTGTAAATGTTTAATTTATCTGCACATTATTTAATTTACTGCAAAAGTTTAATTTCATTAAAATATTTTAGCAAAGGTTTTTATGGTAAATTCAGGTTTATCATAGGTTGATTATTTATAGGTTAAGTTTATTTTTTATGTATGTATAATGTATGTTTGAATGCTGCTACTGGATGGTTGACTTTCCCTCGGGATAAATAAAGTATCTGTCTGTTTGTCTGTCTGTCTTATTGATTGTTTCATGGTGTGTGCCCTCTTGCAGACACTCTGGTGCTGGAGCCCGTAGATCCTGTGGTGGTTTTGCCAAGCAAGACCAAAGTGAATGTGAAGGTGAAGGTGGTGGTGTCCAGCGGAGCAACTGCTCTTTACAGTGTGGATGCACCAGTGGGCAGCTCTCTGTTGGAGGTTCTTGAACTTCTCAAGGGGGCAAATGTCAACTTCACGTGAGTTCATATAAGTTATCTTTGTGCATCTCAGCTTTCTATATATCCTGTATGATTGATGATTAAGTAACATTTGATGCTGTTTGACAGGTTTGAGAAGGAGTCCAGCCTGTGGGGACCTTTCTTAAGTGTAGTGAATGGAGAGCAGGCCAGACAGAGCGACCGCAGATACTGGAAGCTCTCCTCTGATGGCGCCGCACTCAGTGAGGGTGAGCACATGCATATAACACTGTGACTCACTAAAATGTCAATAAATTTATTTCCTTGATCTGCTGCTTTAATATTATTTTTGTGATAAACAAAAAATGCTCTTTTCTCTCCTAGGTGTCAACGATTTCAAGATTATGACTGCTCAAAATATCACCATCACAAACACCAGCTACTGAGAGTCATGCTGATGCACCAGTGATTAATGAGGATCAAAACCAGTTCAATCTTAAGTCTTTTTCTAAGTGAACATTTTAACTTGTCTGATGCTATAAATTGTCATAGTGGTTTCACTGAATTTTTGCATTTCAAGTAGATTTAAAGCTTGAACAAAAGTGTAATTTAGAACTAATTGAACAGACTTTGCTGTGAACTTTACTGTTGTAAAGCCTTTTTTAAAACAATGGATTATTAATTGAGTGTGAAATTTTTATTAAAATGTCCTACAATGCGTGATTGCACTTTTTTTTAAACAAATAAAAAAGTTCTAATGGACTTTTTAAATAAAGATTTTCTGTGGGTTTGTGTTTTTGTTACACAATATAAATTCATTAAATTATTAAATCACATTAGATTTCTTTACAAATTAACATGGCTAATATATACGAACAAAACTAAGCAATTTGGGAATAATTCTATTTTTATTGCATTGTCACAGGTAACCTTAAATTAAAGACAAAGTAGTTTATTGGATTTATTTATTTCAAACATATTAAAAAGGAAAAAAAGGCAAAAGAAACTGTCAGCCTTGGCTTACACGTTGGAAAAGGATTGATTTATCTACTTACCCCTTCTCCATAAGTTATTAGTTGATTTTTAACCAGCTTCTTTGTTTTTTTGAACCTATACACTAATTATTAATTACACTACTTACTTATCCTAAGTTTTGTATAAACATAATAGTTATCTTTATTATATAAATATAACATTTATGGATATAGCTATCCTTACCAAAAAATAGAAATCCATTAATAAACTAGGACTGCAAGCAGTACTGAACGGGCCCTCGCAGTACACAGTGTCGGGGCATGCTGCCGTCGGGGTGTGTGCGTTACAGGGGCCAGTCTATACCACCTCTATGAATTTCATTGCCTTAAGTGTTATAGTGTGGCCACGGTACCAAATATGAAATTAGAGTGCCACCTAGGGGCCGATCAATAAAACCTTAAAGGGTTATCCCATAGACTGTATAAAATATGGACGTAGTCTCCGTGACGTCACCCATAGGGTTCTGAAGAGCTGAAATGAAGCTTTGTGGGCGTTCCCACAGTCGCCATTTTGGCAAAGTTGACTCCGCCCAACTCCCCCGGATAATCCATAAATGGACATAGAACTGCAGCTGAGCCGGCCGAAACACGCCCACTTAGCTTGAAGCTACCAAGCTAGCGGAGGCTAGCGGAGCTAACAAGCTAGACTACATGCTACACCGGGACGGACAGCAGCCGGCCGGCTCGCTGACTAACATTGCCGTGATGTTCCCGTCTGTTGGTGTCCCAGCTTACACTGCTTAACTCACGGTAAGTTACTCTAAAACTTTACCACAGCAACTTCAACTTGTTTTAGATATATAATTAGGGTAATTTGAAATACCGGTTTTGTCGAGACTTGCAGTAATGTCGCCAGTGTTACCTTGAATAAACACGTTTACGGATACTTACATGAGACAAACATGTTAACCTGAATTTTAATTTAATTTTACTTTAGCTAGAAGTTGTTTATTTTGGATGACCCTTGATTAAACTTTATGAGCTGAGTGATATGTAATTAGGTTAGTATTCTCACCGTAGATGTTGGATTGATACTGGCACACAATTATATATTTTTTGCTTATTAATAACTTCTACTCAGGTATGATTAAAACAAACTTATTACATTAGTAAATCTGCGAGTTGTTTCTCAGTGTAGATGTGTCAGGGCGTATCAGTTAACGTGTAAAATGATAATAGCCCACAGCGCTATTAAACAGAATGCATTTACCTTTATGATGTGACACTGACAGACTGTCTGGGATTATTATCTGGAATATCAGTTAAAACAGAAAGGCCATTTTATATTTACTTATTTCAGTACATTTGTCAATAAATTTAACTTCCAGTCTTGGTAACTTGACTTTAGACGGCTGACATTATGATCACATTATCTGTCTTCAAAGGACTAAAAAATTAATTAATTTGAATAATGTTTTATATTTTAGAGGTGTGGATCCCTTCTTCCATTTTATCCTTCAAATCCTAGTGTTTTCAACATTATTTAGGCACTCTTCATAGCTTTTTGTTATATTGTTTTACCTGAAGCATTTAATACTCTCATTTATTTTCCTCCCATAATCAGTGTGAAGCATTGGTGACAGCTCTGTGTCCAGTGAGCTGCTGGACATTAGTGTCTGCTGGTGGACTGTGGTGGAAAGACCTTCTCCTCTTCTTTGAGGAAGAGCTGCCCAGATGTCTTCTTCTTCCACTGTGACGGCAGCAGCAGCAGCAGCATGGGGGAGGTCAGAGGTCAAGCTGCTCACCATCATGGAGAACTTTTCTAGACTTAAATATTGTCCACCTTTTTGTTTTTTATGCATTTCAATAAATTACATTTGCATTTGAGCTAACGCTGTCTTTATTGCTGTGTGAAAATGTTAGATTTAAAATATCTGATATAATACAACACAGATAAAACATTAAGCATTTATGTTCAACTCTTATTCCAGGTGATGTATGTCTAATTTAAAAAATGTAAGAATACAATCAGGAAGCTGATAAATGGGTGATTTTAATAATATGATTTAATGCAATAACGTAAAAACACTACAGCAGCAAAATATTTAAATCAAACTACACATACATAAAAACATCAATATGTAACCTCAGATATTGATAAATTGTTGACGTGTTTGAGTCCAGTTGTGTCTTCTCATGTGGAGCATCAGAGATCCACCTTGTCTGCATTACCTGCAGAGGAAAACTTTACACAGACAAATAGAGATGTAAGTAAAATATGTGTTACAACGGACAGGCTGTATTTTCATTTCAGTTTTAATATACTGATTATTGTTCAGGATAACGAAACACATTCAACAGTATTGACTACTCTCAATATAGCCTGTTAGTAAACGTTATCATGCTTTGCACAGTTCCTCCTGAAATTCAGACTTAACGTTATGTGTTAACTAAAGTCGATCACAATCAGTGGGTTTCTGGAGTGTTTTCATATTAAAATGCCTGCTTTGATACTGATATTAAATAAAAAAGATAAAGTTTGGGGTCCTGCGCCGTCAAATTTTACGTTAACGAATATTTCACAGTCCGAGTCTTTATAACAAACTCCGTTATTTCTGAACCATGCTTAAATGTGATGCTTTTTAATTACACATATATTATTGTAATTACACACAGATGAACCCGTTAAATTGGGCCGAGTGTAGCGTTAACTTGATGCAATGGTAAATTTAGTCATCATTTCATAACATTGCATCATGTTACCATACTAACATGGTGAAGCTTTATTTTCCAAACACACAGACGCTGTGTTTGATTCCACGTATTACAAAAATAAATTATAACACTTCTGTATTACTTATGACTTCAGTCACCATACCGGTTTAATAATATCTTCTTTACTTCACTCCCATTAGCATCGAAGGCAGCATTAGCTGGCTAACAAACTACTGTAAACGCTAATAAATGATCATTTATAAATAAAATAAAACGAGAGTAACACTCACCAACAACTGGAGCCTGGGCTTCTTGTGGAGCAGTGGTACAGCTCACCACACAGCAGGTGGTGTTATTAGTCCGATGTTTGCCTGTAAAACTCTCCGACAGCCGACAGGGAAAGTTTCCAGTGAATTAGCCACGGCGCTAGTAGCTACAGACAGCTAGCGGCTAGTGCCGTCAGCTACGTCACCTGTCACTCAGAGCGGGGACTGCTTTATTATGCAGAATTTTCGAAACTTAAACTAGTGAGATATAAAATAATTCACCCCCCTCAGAGTTGACATGGAAGAGGAATTCAGCTTTTGAGAGTAGAGCCATCGTTTGAACCAGGCTGTAAACATGTTTATTTCAACTGTGAAATCGGACATTTTAACATGAGAGTCAATCTAACTTGCTCCCTTCTGCAGCCTGCCTCAAGCGGCGAGTCGAGGAATTGCAGTTTTTGGTACTTCCGCATAGGCTTCTCAGCTCTGGACCGGAGCTTGCCGCTTGGTTTAGAACAAACAGACACAAAAACAGTTTTGTCCCTGCTGTGCTTTGCACAGGTGTTTATTTATTGTTGCTTTTATGTATGTATTTACTATTTCTATATATACATTTGAACCTTTATCTACGTTTTTATAGCCTAAACAAGTTTCATTTTATTTTGCGGTTTTATTTTGTTTATTTTTCTGTCTTCTTTTTTTTTTTGCTATTCGTATTTTAGTTCACATCAATATCTAAGTATAGTCTGGACCTGTAAGAACTTTTAATAATTTTTTATTTAAATTTCTTTAAAATTTTATTTAACTTGCCATTTCTTAACTCCCACTGTCTTAAGTTGAATGATGTGTGATATGTGCCTCTTTTGTGTGTGTGTATGAGGACTCTATACTGCAAACAAAATCTACCTCTGGATACAAATAAAGTAAATAACATAGATAAAAAGATAAAAAACATGATAATGATAATGAATTAAATATTTTATTTTTTATTGTTGTAACCCCTTTTACCACCGGCTCGTGTAGTAAAACTCACTTTATATTATAAAGATGAAGCTTTAACTCTTATGCAAATGATTTATGGCAAAAGGCACATCTCAGTTAATAAATTTCAGTCTAGGGTCCTGTATAATTCTCACTTGTAAATGATGGAGACTGTAGGGAATGCTTACTTGTATATACCTTAATACTTAAATAATAAACACAAATCAATAAACCCACACAATGATCGCAGTTTCAGGAAATGTATTAAAGTTTAGGAGAACACACATCCAAACATTTTGCATTGAAAGAGAGATATAGAAAATAAGAAAATAGAACCCCGGGGTGTAAAGTGTTTGTCTTATGTTAAACTGTCTTATTTTATTTTGAGTGCACTCTTTTTCTACTTTCGTTGGCGCGCTTTAGTTGGAGCTCATGAAGGAAACCTTTGATACCTGTACTCCCGTGTGTTAGTGTAACTGTAACCGTAGCTGATGAATCACTCGCTCGTTGCGGTAACGACCATCTCCGCCCGCAGCAGCTCGCAGCGGCAGCCCTCCGTTTTCCCTCGGCAACGGCGAAGCGACCTCCGTCCCCCTCAGCAACGGCGAAGCGACCACTGTCGGCGAGTCTCTCCCGAGACGACTCAACAACGCTCCGCCCGCCCGTGCAGGCGGCGGTTCCCCTCAGCGAGGACGGTGGTATTAGCCTAGCTCCTGCTAGCTAACGGACCTGGACTCGTTCACCAACACACAAGCGGCGGTGGAGAGTCCGACTCACACACTCTGAGCACGTCGCTCAACTACAGTTCAAAGTCTCTGTCACTCACGGATAAAATCCACATTGACACCGCACACAGTCCCTGAGTATCTGCGGTTCGGCATTAACACGTTGCTCCTTCTTCTTTTTTCCCTCGGGTCCTCCCCCGGAAGTGTAAACATTCAGGTCATGAACTTACGCATGAACTCACGTACATAATGTAACGTTAAGAATTACTTTTAACTTCTTTTTAAAACATTCACACCCCATTAGATGATATTTTTAAAGTTATTAATTTTAAACAAAAAGTATTTATACATTTTAATACCTTATTTATATGAAACAGTTATTTATGGAAATTTTAAACTTCACCATAAAAATAATGAAATATTTATCAGAGTATTACATTGTTTTTTCTTTTTCTTTTTTTTTTCTTTTAAATTTTTTTTTCTTTTAATAAAAAAAAAAAAAAATTAAATTTACATTTTTTTTTTATTTTTATTTTGAATTTATTATTTTTTATTATTTTTAAATTATTTTTTCTTCGCTTCTGCGCATGTGCGGCCCAAGTGCACTTCTGCGCATGCTCGGCCTTTGTGCGCTTCTGCGCATGTGCGGAAGCCACGCATGCGCAGTGGCGCACTGGGGCCGCACATGCGCAGTAGCGAACCGGGGCCGCACATGCGCAGTAGAGCACCGGGGCCGCACATGCGCAGTAGCGAACCGGGGCCGCACATGCGCAGTAGAGCACCGGGGCCGCACATGCGCAGTAGCGAACCAGGGCCGCACATGCGCAGTAGCGACCCGGGGCCACACATGCGCATTAGAGCACCGGGGCCGCACATGCGCAGTAGCGAACCAAGGCCGCACATGCGCAGTAGCGACCCGGGGCCGCACATGCGCAGTAATGCACCGGGGCCGCACATGCGCAGTAGCGACCCGGGGCCGCACATGCGCAGTAGAGCACCGGGGCCGCACATGCGCAGTAGAGCACCGGGGCCGCACATGCGCAGTAGCGACCCGGGGCCGCACATGCGCAGTAGAGCACCGGGACCGCACATGCGCAGTACCGCAGGAAAAAAATAAATAAAAAAAAATAAAAATAATAAATAAAAAAAATATTATAAAAAAAAAAAAATTATTTAAAAAAAAAATGTATTTAAAAAAAAATAAATAAAAAAGTAAAGAAGTAAAAAGGACAGTGGTGGAAGAAGTATTCAGATCATTTACTTCAGTAAAAAGTACTAATACCACACTGTGAAATGACTCCACTCTGCTCATTTTAACTCCCTAATAAACTTTTAAGTGGTTTAATTTATAAAAATGGATAATAATTTTAAATGTATCATGTTTTTCATTTTAAATCTTGACCTGAAAAGTAATTAAAGCTGTCAGCTAAATGTAGAGGAGTAAAAAGTACAATATTTGCCTCAAATTGTAGTGGAGTAGAAGTATAAAGTTACATAAAATGTACATAAAAGTACCTCAAAATTATACTTTAAGTCCAGTACTTGAGTAAATGTACATAGTTACTTTCCACCATTGCTACCTGCCACTTCTAACTTATACATATCAGTTAAGAGTCCTCCGTCAGACACTGTATGAGGATTAAAGGGATAGTTTGTGCATTATTATACAAAACTTTTGTTAGAATAATTTGAATATTCTACGTTGTTTAAAATGAAATGATTACTGTGTCTCTCTTTTTGTATTTGTTGTTTGTCTCCACGATCATCAAAGGTCACTATGCATGCATAATTCACTAAACCTTGACAATATCTATCTCTATGCATTTATATTAATCAGGCGATATGATTTTGATACAATGATTATGTTTGTGTGTTAATGTTGATTTAGAAACTGTGATTACTTTAATTACATATATTCCATTTGCTTAAACTGATTAAGATTCTATAATCACAAATAATATTATCGTCTGTTTTATATTTTTTAGACTTTAAAATAACAAGTAGACATTGAAGAATCTTTTGGCTCCTGTTATATCTCTGTAGAACATAACAAGGCAGAATGTTTGTCATAACAAGTTTGTTAGCAGGTCAGGGCACGGCCTTGTTCCAGGCAGCAAGATTGTTGCCCGGTGGCTTGACGTGTCCCTGTATTGATTAAGACTGGCGAAATCAGCGGATGAAGAAGGCCGCACTTCCTGGAAGAAATCTACCTTCATTATATAATAAACATTGTTAGTTTTGGAACTGGGGTTTTTTTTTTTCCCAGGGGAAGAGACCTGGTTCAGACTTCATGACCTGTAACCAGTCTGTGTGTATCAGGGACAGTTAAAAAGTGAACCCAGAGCTCTGTAACTTCACATTTCTTGACGTATTGTAATAAACTTTTGTTAAACTGAGAGCTTGGACGTCTGCTGCTCATCATTCCCCATCAATGACTGCGCAGAAATAATTGGTGAGGATTTTTTGTTGTTGGAATTATTCAATTTTCAGGGTTTCCTCATGCAATTTTTCTAACACTTGGTACAATTATTGTCAATGTCCTCCTGAGGATAACCCTTTAAGGTTTTATTGATCGGGCCGAGGTGGCTCTGTGGTGGCAGTCTAATTTCATATTTGGTACCGTGACCACACTATAACACTTAAGGCAAAGAAATTCATAGGGGTGGTGTAGACTGGCCCCTGTAACGCACACACCCCGACGGCAACCTCTCATTGAAAAATAAAAACTCAGTCAACCAAATAGTAAAGTGGTCTAGCAGACTGATTGGTGAGCCACAGCTCAACGTGGAGACCTTGTACACAAAACAATTACAGCGCATTACTGGTTCAATTTTAAATGACAGTTCCCATCCATTGCACAGAGTTTCAGCTCCTCCCCTCTGGGCGTAGGTTTACAATCCCTAGGTTTAGAACAAACAGACACAAAAACAGTTTTGTCCCTGCTGTGCTTTGCACAGGTGTTTATTTATTGTTGCTTTTATGTATGTATTTACTATTTCTATATATACATTTGAACCTTTACCTACGTTTTTATAGCCTAAACAAGTTTCATTTTATTTTGCGGTTTTATTTTGTTTATTTTTCTGTCTTCTTTTTTTTTTTGCTATTCGTATTTTAGTTCACATCAATATCTAAGTATAGTCTGGACCTGTAAGAACTTTTAATAATTTTTTATTTAAATTTCTTTAAAATTTTATTTAACTTGCCATTTCTTAACTCCCACTGTCTTAAGTTGAATGATGTGTGATATGTGCCTCTTTTGTGTGTGTGTATGAGGACTCTATACTGCAAACAAAATCTACCTCTGGATACAAATAAAGTAAATAACATAGATAAAAAGATAAAAAACATGATAATGATAATGAATTAAATATTTTATTTTTTATTGTTGTAACCCCTTTTACCACCGGCTCGTGTAGTAAAACTCACTTTATATTATAAAGATGAAGCTTTAACTCTTATGCAAATGATTTATGGCAAAAGGCACATCTCAGTTAATAAATTTCAGTCTAGGGTCCTGTATAATTCTCACTTGTAAATGATGGAGACTGTAGGGAATGCTTACTTGTATATACCTTAATACTTAAATAATAAACACAAATCAATAAACCCACACAATGATCGCAGTTTCAGGAAATGTATTAAAGTTTAGGAGAACACACATCCAAACATTTTGCATTGAAAGAGAGATATAGAAAATAAGAAAATAGAACCCCGGGGTGTAAAGTGTTTGTCTTATGTTAAACTGTCTTATTTTATTTTGAGTGCACTCTTTTTCTACTTTCGTTGGCGCGCTTTAGTTGGAGCTCATGAAGGAAACCTTTGATACCTGTACTCCCGTGTGTTAGTGTAACTGTAACCGTAGCTGATGAATCACTCGCTCGTTGCGGTAACGACCATCTCCGCCCGCAGCAGCTCGCAGCGGCAGCCCTCCGTTTTCCCTCGGCAACGGCGAAGCGACCTCCGTCCCCCTCAGCAACGGCGAAGCGACCACTGTCGGCGAGTCTCTCCCGAGACGACTCAACAACGCTCCGCCCGCCCGTGCAGGCGGCGGTTCCCCTCAGCGAGGACGGTGGTATTAGCCTAGCTCCTGCTAGCTAACGGACCTGGACTCGTTCACCAACACACAAGCGGCGGTGGAGAGTCCGACTCACACACTCTGAGCACGTCGCTCAACTACAGTTCAAAGTCTCTGTCACTCACGGATAAAATCCACATTGACACCGCACACAGTCCCTGAGTATCTGCGGTTCGGCATTAACACGTTGCTCCTTCTTCTTTTTTCCCTCGGGTCCTCCCCCGGAAGTGTAAACATTCAGGTCATGAACTTACGCATGAACTCACGTACATAATGTAACGTTAAGAATTACTTTTAACTTCTTTTTAAAACATTCACACCCCATTAGATGATATTTTTAAAGTTATTAATTTTAAACAAAAAGTATTTATACATTTTAATACCTTATTTATATGAAACAGTTATTTATGGAAATTTTAAACTTCACCATAAAAATAATGAAATATTTATCAGAGTATTACATTGTTTTTTCTTTTTCTTTTTTTTTTCTTTTAAATTTTTTTTTCTTTTAATAAAAAAAAAAAAAAATTAAATTTACATTTTTTTTTTATTTTTATTTTGAATTTATTATTTTTTATTATTTTTAAATTATTTTTTCTTCGCTTCTGCGCATGTGCGGCCCAAGTGCACTTCTGCGCATGCTCGGCCTTTGTGCGCTTCTGCGCATGTGCGGAAGCCACGCATGCGCAGTGGCGCACTGGGGCCGCACATGCGCAGTAGCGAACCGGGGCCGCACATGCGCAGTAGAGCACCGGGGCCGCACATGCGCAGTAGCGAACCGGGGCCGCACATGCGCAGCAGAGCACCGGGGCCGCACATGCGCAGTAGCGAACCAGGGCCGCACATGCGCAGTAGCGACCCGGGGCCACACATGCGCATTAGAGCACCGGGGCCGCACATGCGCAGTAGCGAACCAAGGCCGCACATGCGCAGTAGCGACCCGGGGCCGCACATGCGCAGTAATGCACCGGGGCCGCACATGCGCAGTAGCGACCCGGGGCCGCACATGCGCAGTAGAGCACCGGGGCCGCACATGCGCAGTAGAGCACCGGGGCCGCACATGCGCAGTAGCGACCCGGGGCCGCACATGCGCAGTAGAGCACCGGGACCGCACATGCGCAGTAGAGCACCGGGACCGCACATGCGCAGTACCGCAGGAAAAAAATAAATAAAAAAAAATAAAAATAATAAATAAAAAAAATATTATAAAAAAAAAAAAATTATTTAAAAAAAAAATGTATTTAAAAAAAAATAAATAAAAAAATAAATAAAAAAGTAAAGAAGTAAAAAGGACAGTGGTGGAAGAAGTATTCAGATCATTTACTTCAGTAAAAAGTACTAATACCACACTGTGAAATGACTCCACTCTGCTCATTTTAACTCCCTAATAAACTTTTAAGTGGTTTAATTTATAAAAATGGATAATAATTTTAAATGTATCATGTTTTTCATTTTAAATCTTGACCTGAAAAGTAATTAAAGCTGTCAGCTAAATGTAGAGGAGTAAAAAGTACAATATTTGCCTCAAATTGTAGTGGAGTAGAAGTATAAAGTTACATAAAATGTACATAAAAGTACCTCAAAATTATACTTTAAGTCCAGTACTTGAGTAAATGTACATAGTTACTTTCCACCATTGCTACCTGCCACTTCTAACTTATACATATCAGTTAAGAGTCCTCCGTCAGACACTGTATGAGGATTAAAGGGATAGTTTGTGCATTATTATACAAAACTTTTGTTAGAATAATTTGAATATTCTACGTTGTTTAAAATGAAATGATTACTGTGTCTCTCTTTTTGTATTTGTTGTTTGTCTCCACGATCATCAAAGGTCACTATGCATGCATAATTCACTAAACCTTGACAATATCTATCTCTATGCATTTATATTAATCAGGCGATATGATTTTGATACAATGATTATGTTTGTGTGTTAATGTTGATTTAGAAACTGTGATTACTTTAATTACATATATTCCATTTGCTTAAACTGATTAAGATTCTATAATCACAAATAATATTATCGTCTGTTTTATATTTTTTAGACTTTAAAATAACAAGTAGACATTGAAGAATCTTTTGGCTCCTGTTATATCTCTGTAGAACATAACAAGGCAGAATGTTTGTCATAACAAGTTTGTTAGCAGGTCAGGGCACGGCCTTGTTCCAGGCAGCAAGATTGTTGCCCGGTGGCTTGACGTGTCCCTGTATTGATTAAGACTGGCGAAATCAGCGGATGAAGAAGGCCGCACTTCCTGGAAGAAATCTACCTTCATTATATAATAAACATTGTTAGTTTTGGAACTGGGGTTTTTTTTTTTCCCAGGGGAAGAGACCTGGTTCAGACTTCATGACCTGTAACCAGTCTGTGTGTATCAGGGACAGTTAAAAAGTGAACCCAGAGCTCTGTAACTTCACATTTCTTGACGTATTGTAATAAACTTTTGTTAAACTGAGAGCTTGGACGTCTGCTGCTCATCATTCCCCATCAATGACTGCGCAGAAATAATTGGTGAGGATTTTTTGTTGTTGGAATTATTCAATTTTCAGGGTTTCCTCATGCAATTTTTCTAACACTTGGTACAATTATTGTCAATGTCCTCCTGAGGATAACCCTTTAAGGTTTTATTGATCGGGCCGAGGTGGCTCTGTGGTGGCAGTCTAATTTCATATTTGGTACCGTGACCACACTATAACACTTAAGGCAAAGAAATTCATAGGGGTGGTGTAGACTGGCCCCTGTAACGCACACACCCCGACGGCAACCTCTCATTGAAAAATAAAAACTCAGTCAACCAAATAGTAAAGTGGTCTAGCAGACTGATTGGTGAGCCACAGCTCAACGTGGAGACCTTGTACACAAAACAATTACAGCGCATTACTGGTTCAATTTTAAATGACAGTTCCCATCCATTGCACAGAGTTTCAGCTCCTCCCCTCTGGGCGTAGGTTTACAATCCCTAGGTTTAGAACAAACAGACACAAAAACAGTTTTGTCCCTGCTGTGCTTTGCACAGGTGTTTATTTATTGTTGCTTTTATGTATGTATTTACTATTTCTATATATACATTTGAACCTTTACCTACGTTTTTATAGCCTAAACAAGTTTCATTTTATTTTGCGGTTTTATTTTGTTTATTTTTCTGTCTTCTTTTTTTTTTTGCTATTCGTATTTTAGTTCACATCAATATCTAAGTATAGTCTGGACCTGTAAGAACTTTTAATAATTTTTTATTTAAATTTCTTTAAAATTTTATTTAACTTGCCATTTCTTAACTCCCACTGTCTTAAGTTGAATGATGTGTGATATGTGCCTCTTTTGTGTGTGTGTATGAGGACTCTATACTGCAAACAAAATCTACCTCTGGATACAAATAAAGTAAATAACATAGATAAAAAGATAAAAAACATGATAATGATAATGAATTAAATATTTTATTTTTTATTGTTGTAACCCCTTTTACCACCGGCTCGTGTAGTAAAACTCACTTTATATTATAAAGATGAAGCTTTAACTCTTATGCAAATGATTTATGGCAAAAGGCACATCTCAGTTAATAAATTTCAGTCTAGGGTCCTGTATAATTCTCACTTGTAAATGATGGAGACTGTAGGGAATGCTTACTTGTATATACCTTAATACTTAAATAATAAACACAAATCAATAAACCCACACAATGATCGCAGTTTCAGGAAATGTATTAAAGTTTAGGAGAACACACATCCAAACATTTTGCATTGAAAGAGAGATATAGAAAATAAGAAAATAGAACCCCGGGGTGTAAAGTGTTTGTCTTATGTTAAACTGTCTTATTTTATTTTGAGTGCACTCTTTTTCTACTTTCGTTGGCGCGCTTTAGTTGGAGCTCATGAAGGAAACCTTTGATACCTGTACTCCCGTGTGTTAGTGTAACTGTAACCGTAGCTGATGAATCACTCGCTCGTTGCGGTAACGACCATCTCCGCCCGCAGCAGCTCGCAGCGGCAGCCCTCCGTTTTCCCTCGGCAACGGCGAAGCGACCTCCGTCCCCCTCAGCAACGGCGAAGCGACCACTGTCGGCGAGTCTCTCCCGAGACGACTCAACAACGCTCCGCCCGCCCGTGCAGGCGGCGGTTCCCCTCAGCGAGGACGGTGGTATTAGCCTAGCTCCTGCTAGCTAACGGACCTGGACTCGTTCACCAACACACAAGCGGCGGTGGAGAGTCCGACTCACACACTCTGAGCACGTCGCTCAACTACAGTTCAAAGTCTCTGTCACTCACGGATAAAATCCACATTGACACCGCACACAGTCCCTGAGTATCTGCGGTTCGGCATTAACACGTTGCTCCTTCTTCTTTTTTCCCTCGGGTCCTCCCCCGGAAGTGTAAACATTCAGGTCATGAACTTACGCATGAACTCACGTACATAATGTAACGTTAAGAATTACTTTTAACTTCTTTTTAAAACATTCACACCCCATTAGATGATATTTTTAAAGTTATTAATTTTAAACAAAAAGTATTTATACATTTTAATACCTTATTTATATGAAACAGTTATTTATGGAAATTTTAAACTTCACCATAAAAATAATGAAATATTTATCAGAGTATTACATTGTTTTTTCTTTTTCTTTTTTTTTTCTTTTAAATTTTTTTTTCTTTTAATAAAAAAAAAAAAAATTAAATTTACATTTTTTTTTTATTTTTATTTTGAATTTATTATTTTTTATTATTTTTAAATTATTTTTTCTTCGCTTCTGCGCATGTGCGGCCCAAGTGCACTTCTGCGCATGCTCGGCCTTTGTGCGCTTCTGCGCATGTGCGGAAGCCACGCATGCGCAGTGGCGCACTGGGGCCGCACATGCGCAGTAGCGAACCGGGGCCGCACATGCGCAGTAGAGCACCGGGGCCGCACATGCGCAGTAGCGAACCGGGGCCGCACATGCGCAGTAGAGCACCGGGGCCGCACATGCGCAGTAGCGAACCAGGGCCGCACATGCGCAGTAGCGACCCGGGGCCACACATGCGCATTAGAGCACCGGGGCCGCACATGCGCAGTAGCGAACCAAGGCCGCACATGCGCAGTAGCGACCCGGGGCCGCACATGCGCAGTAATGCACCGGGGCCGCACATGCGCAGTAGCGACCCGGGGCCGCACATGCGCAGTAGAGCACCGGGGCCGCACATGCGCAGTAGAGCACCGGGGCCGCACATGCGCAGTAGCGACCCGGGGCCGCACATGCGCAGTAGAGCACCGGGACCGCACATGCGCAGTACCGCAGGAAAAAAATAAATAAAAAAAAATAAAAATAATAAATAAAAAAAATATTATAAAAAAAAAAAAATTATTTAAAAAAAAAATGTATTTAAAAAAAAATAAATAAAAAAATAAATAAAAAAGTAAAGAAGTAAAAAGGACAGTGGTGGAAGAAGTATTCAGATCATTTACTTCAGTAAAAAGTACTAATACCACACTGTGAAATGACTCCACTCTGCTCATTTTAACTCCCTAATAAACTTTTAAGTGGTTTAATTTATAAAAATGGATAATAATTTTAAATGTATCATGTTTTTCATTTTAAATCTTGACCTGAAAAGTAATTAAAGCTGTCAGCTAAATGTAGAGGAGTAAAAAGTACAATATTTGCCTCAAATTGTAGTGGAGTAGAAGTATAAAGTTACATAAAATGTACATAAAAGTACCTCAAAATTATACTTTAAGTCCAGTACTTGAGTAAATGTACATAGTTACTTTCCACCATTGCTACCTGCCACTTCTAACTTATACATATCAGTTAAGAGTCCTCCGTCAGACACTGTATGAGGATTAAAGGGATAGTTTGTGCATTATTATACAAAACTTTTGTTAGAATAATTTGAATATTCTACGTTGTTTAAAATGAAATGATTACTGTGTCTCTCTTTTTGTATTTGTTGTTTGTCTCCACGATCATCAAAGGTCACTATGCATGCATAATTCACTAAACCTTGACAATATCTATCTCTATGCATTTATATTAATCAGGCGATATGATTTTGATACAATGATTATGTTTGTGTGTTAATGTTGATTTAGAAACTGTGATTACTTTAATTACATATATTCCATTTGCTTAAACTGATTAAGATTCTATAATCACAAATAATATTATCGTCTGTTTTATATTTTTTAGACTTTAAAATAACAAGTAGACATTGAAGAATCTTTTGGCTCCTGTTATATCTCTGTAGAACATAACAAGGCAGAATGTTTGTCATAACAAGTTTGTTAGCAGGTCAGGGCACGGCCTTGTTCCAGGCAGCAAGATTGTTGCCCGGTGGCTTGACGTGTCCCTGTATTGATTAAGACTGGCGAAATCAGCGGATGAAGAAGGCCGCACTTCCTGGAAGAAATCTACCTTCATTATATAATAAACATTGTTAGTTTTGGAACTGGGGTTTTTTTTTTTCCCAGGGGAAGAGACCTGGTTCAGACTTCATGACCTGTAACCAGTCTGTGTGTATCAGGGACAGTTAAAAAGTGAACCCAGAGCTCTGTAACTTCACATTTCTTGACGTATTGTAATAAACTTTTGTTAAACTGAGAGCTTGGACGTCTGCTGCTCATCATTCCCCATCAATGACTGCGCAGAAATAATTGGTGAGGATTTTTTGTTGTTGGAATTATTCAATTTTCAGGGTTTCCTCATGCAATTTTTCTAACACTTGGTACAATTATTGTCAATGTCCTCCTGAGGATAACCCTTTAAGGTTTTATTGATCGGGCCGAGGTGGCTCTGTGGTGGCAGTCTAATTTCATATTTGGTACCGTGACCACACTATAACACTTAAGGCAAAGAAATTCATAGGGGTGGTGTAGACTGGCCCCTGTAACGCACACACCCCGACGGCAACCTCTCATTGAAAAATAAAAACTCAGTCAACCAAATAGTAAAGTGGTCTAGCAGACTGATTGGTGAGCCACAGCTCAATGTGGAGACCTTGTACACAAAACAATTACAGCGCATTACTGGTTCAATTTTAAATGACAGTTCCCATCCATTGCACAGAGTTTCAGCTCCTCCCCTCTGGGCGTAGGTTTACAATCCCTAGGTTTAGAACAAACAGACACAAAAACAGTTTTGTCCCTGCTGTGCTTTGCACAGGTGTTTATTTATTGTTGCTTTTATGTATGTATTTACTATTTCTATATATACATTTGAACCTTTATCTACGTTTTTATAGCCTAAACAAGTTTCATTTTATTTTGCGGTTTTATTTTGTTTATTTTTCTGTCTTCTTTTTTTTTTTGCTATTCGTATTTTAGTTCACATCAATATCTAAGTATAGTCTGGACCTGTAAGAACTTTTAATAATTTTTTATTTAAATTTCTTTAAAATTTTATTTAACTTGCCATTTCTTAACTCCCACTGTCTAAAGTTGAATGATGTGTGATATGTGCCTCTTTTGTGTGTGTGTATGAGGACTCTATACTGCAAACAAAATCTACCTCTGGATACAAATAAAGTAAATAACATAGATAAAAAGATAAAAAACATGACAATGATAATGAATTAAATATTTTATTTTTTATTGTTGTAACCCCTTTTACCACCGGCTCGTGTAGTAAAACTCACTTTATATTATAAAGATGAAGCTTTAACTCTTATGCAAATGATTTATGGCAAAAGGCACATCTCAGTTAATAAATTTCAGTCTAGGGTCCTGTATAATTCTCACTTGTAAATGATGGAGACTGTAGGGAATGCTTACTTGTATATACCTTAAAACTTAAATAATAAACACAAATCAATAAACCCACACAATGATCGCAGTTTCAGGAAATGTATTAAAGTTTAGGAGAACACACATCCAAACATTTTGCATTGAAAGAGAGATATAGAAAATAAGAAAATAGAACCCCGGGGTGTAAAGTGTTTGTCTTATGTTAAACTGTCTTATTTTATTTTGAGTGCACTCTTTTTCTACTTTCGTTGGCGCGCTTTAGTTGGAGCTCATGAAGGAAACCTTTGATACCTGTACTCCCGTGTGTTAGTGTAACTGTAACCGTAGCTGATGAATCACTCGCTCGTTGCGGTAACGACCATCTCCGCCCGCAGCAGCTCGCAGCGGCAGCCCTCCGTTTTCCCTCGGCAACGGCGAAGCGACCTCCGTCCCCCTCAGCAACGGCGAAGCGACCACTGTCGGCGAGTCTCTCCCGAGACGACTCAACAACGCTCCGCCCGCCCGTGCAGGCGGCGGTTCCCCTCAGCGAGGACGGTGGTATTAGCCTAGCTCCTGCTAGCTAACGGACCTGGACTCGTTCACCAACACACAAGCGGCGGTGGAGAGTCCGACTCACACACTCTGAGCACGTCGCTCAACTACAGTTCAAAGTCTCTGTCACTCACGGATAAAATCCACATTGACACCGCACACAGTCCCTGAGTATCTGCGGTTCGGCATTAACACGTTGCTCCTTCTTCTTTTTTCCCTCGGGTCCTCCCCCGGAAGTGTAAACATTCAGGTCATGAACTTACGCATGAACTCACGTACATAATGTAACGTTAAGAATTACTTTTAACTTCTTTTTAAAACATTCACACCCCATTAGATGATATTTTTAAAGTTATTAATTTTAAACAAAAAGTATTTATACATTTTAATACCTTATTTATATGAAACAGTTATTTATGGAAATTTTAAACTTCACCATAAAAATAATGAAATATTTATCAGAGTATTACATTGTTTTTTCTTTTTCTTTTTTTTTTCTTTTAAATTTTTTTTTCTTTTAATTAAAAAAAAAAAAAAAATTTAATTTAATTTTTTTTTTAATTTTTATTTTGAATTTATTATTTTTTATTATTTTTAAATTATTTTTTTCTTCGCTTCTGCGCATGTGCGGCCCAAGTGCACTTCTGCGCATGCTCGGCCTTTGTGCGCTTCTGCGCATGTGCGGAAGCCACGCATGCGCAGTGGCGCACTGGGGCCGCACATGCGCAGTAGCGAACCGGGGCCGCACATGCGCAGTAGAGCACCGGGGCCGCACATGCGCAGTAGCGAACCAGGGCCGCACATGCGCAGTAGCGACCCGGGGCCACACATGCGCATTAGAGCACCGGGACCGCACATGCGCAGTAGCAAACCAAGGCCGCACATGCGCAGTAGCGACCCGGGGCCGCACATGCGCAGTAATGCACCGGGGCCGCACATGCGCAGTAGCGACCCGGGGCCGCACATGCGCAGTAGAGCACCGGGGCCGCACATGCGCAGTAGCGAACCAGGGCCGCACATGCGCAGTAGCGACCCGGGGCCGCACATGCGCAGTAGAGCACCGGGACCGCACATGCGCAGTACCGCAGGAAAAAAAAAATTAAAAATAAATAAAAATAATAAATAAAAAAAATATTATAAAAAAAAAAAAATTTAAAAAAAAAATGTATTTAAAAAAAAATAAATAAAAAAAAAAATAAAAAAGTAAAGAAGTAAAAAGGACAGTGGTGGAAGAAGTATTCAGATCATTTACTTCAGTAAAAAGTACTAATACCACACTGTGAAATGACTCCACTCTGCTCATTTTAACTCCCTAATAAACTTTTAAGTGGTTTAATTTATAAAAATGGATAATAATTTTAAATGTATCATGTTTTTCATTTTAAATCTTGACCTGAAAAGTAATTAAAGCTGTCAGCTAAATGTAGAGGAGTAAAAAGTACAATATTTGCCTCAAATTGTAGTGGAGTAGAAGTATAAAGTTACATAAAATGTACATAAAAGTACCTCAAAATTATACTTTAAGTCCAGTACTTGAGTAAATGTACATAGTTACTTTCCACCATTGCTACCTGCCACTTCTAACTTATACATATCAGTTAAGAGTCCTCCGTCAGACACTGTATGAGGATTAAAGGGATAGTTTGTGCATTATTATACAAAACTTTTGTTAGAATAATTTGAATATTCTACGTTGTTTAAAATGAAATGATTACTGTGTCTCTCTTTTTGTATTTGTTGTTTGTCTCCACGATCATCAAAGGTCACTATGCATGCATAATTCACTAAACCTTGACAATATCTATCTCTATGCATTTATATTAATCAGGCGATATGATTTTGATACAATGATTATGTTTGTGTGTTAATGTTGATTTAGAAACTGTGATTACTTTAATTACATATATTCCATTTGCTTAAACTGATTAAGATTCTATAATCACAAATAATATTATCGTCTGTTTTATATTTTTTAGACTTTAAAATAACAAGTAGACATTGAAGAATCTTTTGGCTCCTGTTATATCTCTGTAGAACATAACAAGGCAGAATGTTTGTCATAACAAGTTTGTTAGCAGGTCAGGGCACGGCCTTGTTCCAGGCAGCAAGATTGTTGCCCGGTGGCTTGACGTGTCCCTGTATTGATTAAGACTGGCGAAATCAGCGGATGAAGAAGGCCGCACTTCCTGGAAGAAATCTACCTTCATTATATAATAAACATTGTTAGTTTTGGAACTGGGTTTTTTTTTTTTCCAGGGGAAGAGACCTGGTTCAGACTTCATGACCTGTAACCAGTCTGTGTGTATCAGGGACAGTTAAAAAGTGAACCCAGAGCTCTGTAACTTCACATTTCTTGACGTATTGTAATAAACTTTTGTTAAACTGAGAACTTGGATGTCTCCTGCTCATCATTCCCCATCAATGACTGCGCAGAAATAATTGGTGAGGATTTTTTGTTGTTGGAATTATTCAATTTTCAGGGTTTCCTCATGCAATTTTTCTAACACTTGGTACAATTATTGTCAATGTCCTCCTGAGGATAACCCTTTAAGGTTTTATTGATCGGGCCGAGGTGGCTCTGTGGTGGCAGTCTAATTTCATATTTGGTACCGTGACCACACTATAACACTTAAGGCAAAGAAATTCATAGGGGTGGTGTAGACTGGCCCCTGTAACGCACACACCCCGACAGCAACCTCTCATTGAAAAATAAAAACTCAGTCAACCAAATAGTAAAGTGGTCTAGCAGACTGATTGGTGAGCCACAGCTCAACGTGGAGACCTTGTACACAAAACAATTACAGCGCATTACTGGTTCAATTTTAAATGACAGTTCCCATCCATTGCACAGAGTTTCAGCTCCTCCCCTCTGGGCGTAGGTTTACAATCCCTAGGTTTAGAACAAACAGACACAAAAACAGTTTTGTCCCTGCTGTGCTTTGCACAGGTGTTTATTTATTGTTGCTTTTATGTATGTATTTACTATTTCTATATATACATTTGAACCTTTACCTACGTTTTTATAGCCTAAACAAGTTTCATTTTATTTTGCGGTTTTATTTTGTTTATTTTTCTGTCTTCTTTTTTTTTTTGCTATTCGTATTTTAGTTCACATCAATATCTAAGTATAGTCTGGACCTGTAAGAACTTTTAATAATTTTTTATTTAAATTTCTTTAAAATTTTATTTAACTTGCCATTTCTTAACTCCCACTGTCTTAAGTTGAATGATGTGTGATATGTGCCTCTTTTGTGTGTGTGTATGAGGACTCTATACTGCAAACAAAATCTACCTCTGGATACAAATAAAGTAAATAACATAGATAAAAAGATAAAAAACATGATAATGATAATGAATTAAATATTTTATTTTTTATTGTTGTAACCCCTTTTACCACCGGCTCGTGTAGTAAAACTCACTTTATATTATAAAGATGAAGCTTTAACTCTTATGCAAATGATTTATGGCAAAAGGCACATCTCAGTTAATAAATTTCAGTCTAGGGTCCTGTATAATTCTCACTTGTAAATGATGGAGACTGTAGGGAATGCTTACTTGTATATACCTTAATACTTAAATAATAAACACAAATCAATAAACCCACACAATGATCGCAGTTTCAGGAAATGTATTAAAGTTTAGGAGAACACACATCCAAACATTTTGCATTGAAAGAGAGATATAGAAAATAAGAAAATAGAACCCCGGGGTGTAAAGTGTTTGTCTTATGTTAAACTGTCTTATTTTATTTTGAGTGCACTCTTTTTCTACTTTCGTTGGCGCGCTTTAGTTGGAGCTCATGAAGGAAACCTTTGATACCTGTACTCCCGTGTGTTAGTGTAACTGTAACCGTAGCTGATGAATCACTCGCTCGTTGCGGTAACGACCATCTCCGCCCGCAGCAGCTCGCAGCGGCAGCCCTCCGTTTTCCCTCGGCAACGGCGAAGCGACCTCCGTCCCCCTCAGCAACGGCGAAGCGACCACTGTCGGCGAGTCTCTCCCGAGACGACTCAACAACGCTCCGCCCGCCCGTGCAGGCGGCGGTTCCCCTCAGCGAGGACGGTGGTATTAGCCTAGCTCCTGCTAGCTAACGGACCTGGACTCGTTCACCAACACACAAGCGGCGGTGGAGAGTCCGACTCACACACTCTGAGCACGTCGCTCAACTACAGTTCAAAGTCTCTGTCACTCACGGATAAAATCCACATTGACACCGCACACAGTCCCTGAGTATCTGCGGTTCGGCATTAACACGTTGCTCCTTCTTCTTTTTTCCCTCGGGTCCTCCCCCGGAAGTGTAAACATTCAGGTCATGAACTTACGCATGAACTCACGTACATAATGTAACGTTAAGAATTACTTTTAACTTCTTTTTAAAACATTCACACCCCATTAGATGATATTTTTAAAGTTATTAATTTTAAACAAAAAGTATTTATACATTTTAATACCTTATTTATATGAAACAGTTATTTATGGAAATTTTAAACTTCACCATAAAAATAATGAAATATTTATCAGAGTATTACATTGTTTTTTCTTTTTCTTTTTTTTTTCTTTTAAATTTTTTTTTCTTTTAATTAAAAAAAAAAAAAAATTAAATTTAAATTTTTTTTTAATTTTTTTTTTGAATTTATTATTTTTTATTATTTTTAAATTATTTTTTTCTTCGCTTCTGCGCATGTGCGGCCCAAGTGCACTTCTGCGCATGCTCGGCCTTTGTGCGCTTCTGCGCATGTGCGGAAGCCACGCATGCGCAGTGGCGCACTGGGGCCGCACATGCGCAGTAGCGAACCGGGGCCGCACATGCGCAGTAGAGCACCGGGGCCGCACATGCGCAGTAGCGAACCGGGGCCGCACATGCGCAGTAGAGCACCGGGGCCGCACATGCGCAGTAGCGAACCAGGGCCGCACATGCGCAGTAGCGACCCGGGGCCGCACATGCGCATTAGAGCACCGGGGCCGCACATGCGCAGTAGCGAACCAAGGCCGCACATGCGCAGTAGCGACCCGGGGCCGCACATGCGCAGTAGCGACCCGGGGCCGCACATGCGCAGTAATGCACCGGGGCCGCACATGCGCAGTAGCGACCCGGGGCCGCACATGCGCAGTAGAGCACCGGGGCCGCACATGCGCAGTAGCGAACCAGGGCCGCACATGCGCAGTAGCGACCCGGGGCCGCACATGCGCAGTAGAGCACCGGGACCGCACATGCGCAGTAGAGCACCGGGACCGCACATGCGCAGTACCGCAGGAAAAAAAAAATTAAAAATAAATAAAAAAATATTATAAAAAAAAAAAAATTATTTAAAAAAAAAAATGTATTAAAAAAAAAAAAAAAAAAAAAAAAAAAAAGTAAAGAAGTTAAAAGGACAGTGGTGGAAGAAGTATTCAGATCATTTACTTCAGTAAAAAGTACTAATACCACACTGTGAAATGACTCCACTCTGCTCATTTTAACTCCCTAATAAACTTTTAAGTGGTTTAATTTATAAAAATGGATAATAATTTTAAATGTATCATGTTTTTCATTTTAAATCTTGACCTGAAAAGTAATTAAAGCTGTCAGCTAAATGTAGAGGAGTAAAAAGTACAATATTTGCCTCAAATTGTAGTGGAGTAGAAGTATAAAGTTACATAAAATGTACATAAAAGTACCTCAAAATTATACTTTAAGTCCAGTACTTGAGTAAATGTACATAGTTACTTTCCACCATTGCTACCTGCCACTTCTAACTTATACATATCAGTTAAGAGTCCTCCGTCAGACACTGTATGAGGATTAAAGGGATAGTTTGTGCATTATTATACAAAACTTTTGTTAGAATAATTTGAATATTCTACGTTGTTTAAAATGAAATGATTACTGTGTCTCTCTTTTTGTATTTGTTGTTTGTCTCCACGATCATCAAAGGTCACTATGCATGCATAATTCACTAAACCTTGACAATATCTATCTCTATGCATTTATATTAATCAGGCGATATGATTTTGATACAATGATTATGTTTGTGTGTTAATGTTGATTTAGAAACTGTGATTACTTTAATTACATATATTCCATTTGCTTAAACTGATTAAGATTCTATAATCACAAATAATATTATCGTCTGTTTTATATTTTTTAGACTTTAAAATAACAAGTAGACATTGAAGAATCTTTTGGCTCCTGTTATATCTCTGTAGAACATAACAAGGCAGAATGTTTGTCATAACAAGTTTGTTAGCAGGTCAGGGCACGGCCTTGTTCCAGGCAGCAAGATTGTTGCCCGGTGGCTTGACGTGTCCCTGTATTGATTAAGACTGGCGAAATCAGCGGATGAAGAAGGCCGCACTTCCTGGAAGAAATCTACCTTCATTATATAATAAACATTGTTAGTTTTGGAACTGGGGTTTTTTTTTTTCCCAGGGGAAGAGACCTGGTTCAGACTTCATGACCTGTAACCAGTCTGTGTGTATCAGGGACAGTTAAAAAGTGAACCCAGAGCTCTGTAACTTCACATTTCTTGACGTATTGTAATAAACTTTTGTTAAACTGAGAGCTTGGACGTCTGCTGCTCATCATTCCCCATCAATGACTGCGCAGAAATAATTGGTGAGGATTTTTTGTTGTTGGAATTATTCAATTTTCAGGGTTTCCTCATGCAATTTTTCTAACACTTGGTACAATTATTGTCAATGTCCTCCTGAGGATAACCCTTTAAGGTTTTATTGATCGGGCCGAGGTGGCTCTGTGGTGGCAGTCTAATTTCATATTTGGTACCGTGACCACACTATAACACTTAAGGCAAAGAAATTCATAGGGGTGGTGTAGACTGGCCCCTGTAACGCACACACCCCGACGGCAACCTCTCATTGAAAAATAAAAACTCAGTCAACCAAATAGTAAAGTGGTCTAGCAGACTGATTGGTGAGCCACAGCTCAACGTGGAGACCTTGTACACAAAACAATTACAGCGCATTACTGGTTCAATTTTAAATGACAGTTCCCATCCATTGCACAGAGTTTCAGCTCCTCCCCTCTGGGCGTAGGTTTACAATCCCTAGGTTTAGAACAAACAGACACAAAAACAGTTTTGTCCCTGCTGTGCTTTGCACAGGTGTTTATTTATTGTTGCTTTTATGTATGTATTTACTATTTCTATATATACATTTGAACCTTTATCTACGTTTTTATAGCCTAAACAAGTTTCATTTTATTTTGCGGTTTTATTTTGTTTATTTTTCTGTCTTCTTTTTTTTTTTGCTATTCGTATTTTAGTTCACATCAATATCTAAGTATAGTCTGGACCTGTAAGAACTTTTAATAATTTTTTATTTAAATTTCTTTAAAATTTTATTTAACTTGCCATTTCTTAACTCCCACTGTCTTAAGTTGAATGATGTGTGATATGTGCCTCTTTTGTGTGTGTGTATGAGGACTCTATACTGCAAACAAAATCTACCTCTGGATACAAATAAAGTAAATAACATAGATAAAAAGATAAAAAACATGATATTGATAATGAATTAAATATTTTATTTTTTATTGTTGTAACCCCTTTTACCACCGGCTCGTGTAGTAAAACTCACTTTATATTATAAAGATGAAGCTTTAACTCTTATGCAAATGATTTATGGCAAAAGGCACATCTCAGTTAATAAATTTCAGTCTAGGGTCCTGTATAATTCTCACTTGTAAATGATGGAGACTGTAGGGAATGCTTACTTGTATATACCTTAATACTTAAATAATAAACACAAATCAATAAACCCACACAATGATCGCAGTTTCAGGAAATGTATTAAAGTTTAGGAGAACACACATCCAAACATTTTGCATTGAAAGAGAGATATAGAAAATAAGAAAATAGAACCCCGGGGTGTAAAGTGTTTGTCTTATGTTAAACTGTCTTATTTTATTTTGAGTGCACTCTTTTTCTACTTTCGTTGGCGCGCTTTAGTTGGAGCTCATGAAGGAAACCTTTGATACCTGTACTCCCGTGTGTTAGTGTAACTGTAACCGTAGCTGATGAATCACTCGCTCGTTGCGGTAACGACCATCTCCGCCCGCAGCAGCTCGCAGCGGCAGCCCTCCGTTTTCCCTCGGCAACGGCGAAGCGACCTCCGTCCCCCTCAGCAACGGCGAAGCGACCACTGTCGGCGAGTCTCTCCCGAGACGACTCAACAACGCTCCGCCCGCCCGTGCAGGCGGCGGTTCCCCTCAGCGAGGACGGTGGTATTAGCCTAGCTCCTGCTAGCTAACGGACCTGGACTCGTTCACCAACACACAAGCGGCGGTGGAGAGTCCGACTCACACACTCTGAGCACGTCGCTCAACTACAGTTCAAAGTCTCTGTCACTCACGGATAAAATCCACATTGACACCGCACACAGTCCCTGAGTATCTGCGGTTCGGCATTAACACGTTGCTCCTTCTTCTTTTTTCCCTCGGGTCCTCCCCCGGAAGTGTAAACATTCAGGTCATGAACTTACGCATGAACTCACGTACATAATGTAACGTTAAGAATTACTTTTAACTTCTTTTTAAAACATTCACACCCCATTAGATGATATTTTTAAAGTTATTAATTTTAAACAAAAAGTATTTATACATTTTAATACCTTATTTATATGAAACAGTTATTTATGGAAATTTTAAACTTCACCATAAAAATAATGAAATATTTATCAGAGTATTACATTGTTTTTTCTTTTTCTTTTTTTTTTCTTTTAAATTTTTTTTTCTTTTAATAAAAAAAAAAAAAAATTAAATTTACATTTTTTTTTTATTTTTATTTTGAATTTATTATTTTTTATTATTTTTAAATTATTTTTTCTTCGCTTCTGCGCATGTGCGGCCCAAGTGCACTTCTGCGCATGCTCGGCCTTTGTGCGCTTCTGCGCATGTGCGGAAGCCACGCATGCGCAGTGGCGCACTGGGGCCGCACATGCGCAGTAGCGAACCGGGGCCGCACATGCGCAGTAGAGCACCGGGGCCGCACATGCGCAGTAGCGAACCGGGGCCGCACATGCGCAGCAGAGCACCGGGGCCGCACATGCGCAGTAGCGAACCAGGGCCGCACATGCGCAGTAGCGACCCGGGGCCACACATGCGCATTAGAGCACCGGGGCCGCACATGCGCAGTAGCGAACCAAGGCCGCACATGCGCAGTAGCGACCCGGGGCCGCACATGCGCAGTAATGCACCGGGGCCGCACATGCGCAGTAGCGACCCGGGGCCGCACATGCGCAGTAGAGCACCGGGGCCGCACATGCGCAGTAGAGCACCGGGGCCGCACATGCGCAGTAGCGACCCGGGGCCGCACATGCGCAGTAGAGCACCGGGACCGCACATGCGCAGTAGAGCACCGGGACCGCACATGCGCAGTACCGCAGGAAAAAAAATTAAAAATAAATAAAAATAATAAATAAAAAAAATATTAAAAAAAAAAAAAAATTATTTAAAAAAAAAATGTATTTAAAAAAAAAATAAATAAAAAAATAAATAAAAAAGTAAAGAAGTAAAAAGGACAGTGGTGGAAGAAGTATTCAGATCATTTACTTCAGTAAAAAGTACTAATACCACACTGTGAAATGACTCCACTCTGCTCATTTTAACTCCCTAATAAACTTTTAAGTGGTTTAATTTATAAAAATGGATAATAATTTTAAATGTATCATGTTTTTCATTTTAAATCTTGACCTGAAAAGTAATTAAAGCTGTCAGCTAAATGTAGAGGAGTAAAAAGTACAATATTTGCCTCAAATTGTAGTGGAGTAGAAGTATAAAGTTACATAAAATGTACATAAAAGTACCTCAAAATTATACTTTAAGTCCAGTACTTGAGTAAATGTACATAGTTACTTTCCACCATTGCTACCTGCCACTTCTAACTTATACATATCAGTTAAGAGTCCTCCGTCAGACACTGTATGAGGATTAAAGGGATAGTTTGTGCATTATTATACAAAACTTTTGTTAGAATAATTTGAATATTCTACGTTGTTTAAAATGAAATGATTACTGTGTCTCTCTTTTTGTATTTGTTGTTTGTCTCCACGATCATCAAAGGTCACTATGCATGCATAATTCACTAAACCTTGACAATATCTATCTCTATGCATTTATATTAATCAGGCGATATGATTTTGATACAATGATTATGTTTGTGTGTTAATGTTGATTTAGAAACTGTGATTACTTTAATTACATATATTCCATTTGCTTAAACTGATTAAGATTCTATAATCACAAATAATATTATCGTCTGTTTTATATTTTTTAGACTTTAAAATAACAAGTAGACATTGAAGAATCTTTTGGCTCCTGTTATATCTCTGTAGAACATAACAAGGCAGAATGTTTGTCATAACAAGTTTGTTAGCAGGTCAGGGCACGGCCTTGTTCCAGGCAGCAAGATTGTTGCCCGGTGGCTTGACGTGTCCCTGTATTGATTAAGACTGGCGAAATCAGCGGATGAAGAAGGCCGCACTTCCTGGAAGAAATCTACCTTCATTATATAATAAACATTGTTAGTTTTGGAACTGGGGTTTTTTTTTTTCCCAGGGGAAGAGACCTGGTTCAGACTTCATGACCTGTAACCAGTCTGTGTGTATCAGGGACAGTTAAAAAGTGAACCCAGAGCTCTGTAACTTCACATTTCTTGACGTATTGTAATAAACTTTTGTTAAACTGAGAGCTTGGACGTCTGCTGCTCATCATTCCCCATCAATGACTGCGCAGAAATAATTGGTGAGGATTTTTTGTTGTTGGAATTATTCAATTTTCAGGGTTTCCTCATGCAATTTTTCTAACACTTGGTACAATTATTGTCAATGTCCTCCTGAGGATAACCCTTTAAGGTTTTATTGATCGGGCCGAGGTGGCTCTGTGGTGGCAGTCTAATTTCATATTTGGTACCGTGACCACACTATAACACTTAAGGCAAAGAAATTCATAGGGGTGGTGTAGACTGGCCCCTGTAACGCACACACCCCGACGGCAACCTCTCATTGAAAAATAAAAACTCAGTCAACCAAATAGTAAAGTGGTCTAGCAGACTGATTGGTGAGCCACAGCTCAACGTGGAGACCTTGTACACAAAACAATTACAGCGCATTACTGGTTCAATTTTAAATGACAGTTCCCATCCATTGCACAGAGTTTCAGCTCCTCCCCTCTGGGCGTAGGTTTACAATCCCTAGGTTTAGAACATAGACTGTATAAAATATGGACGTAGTCTCCGTGACGTCACCCATAGGGTTCTGAAGAGCTGAAATGAAGCTTTGTGGGCGTTCCCACAGTCGCCATTTTGGCAAAGTTGACTCCGCCCAACTCCCCCGGATAATCCATAAATGGACATAGAACTGCAGCTGAGCCGGCCGAAACACGCCCACTTAGCTTGAAGCTACCAAGCTAGCGGAGGCTAGCGGAGCTAACAAGCTAGACTACATGCTACACCGGGACGGACAGCAGCCGGCCGGCTCGCTGACTAACATTGCCGTGATGTTCCCGTCTGTTGGTGTCCCAGCTTACACTGCTTAACTCACGGTAAGTTACTCTAAAACTTTACCACAGCAACTTCAACTTGTTTTAGATATATAATTAGGGTAATTTGAAATACCGGTTTTGTCGAGACTTGCAGTAATGTCGCCAGTGTTACCTTGAATAAACACGTTTACGGATACTTACATGAGACAAACATGTTAACCTGAATTTTAATTTAATTTTACTTTAGCTAGAAGTTGTTTATTTTGGATGACCCTTGATTAAACTTTATGAGCTGAGTGATATGTAATTAGGTTAGTATTCTCACCGTAGATGTTGGATTGATACTGGCACACAATTATATATTTTTTGCTTATTAATAACTTCTACTCAGGTATGATTAAAACAAACTTATTACATTAGTAAATCTGCGAGTTGTTTCTCAGTGTAGATGTGTCAGGGCGTATCAGTTAACGTGTAAAATGATAATAGCCCACAGCGCTATTAAACAGAATGCATTTACCTTTATGATGTGACACTGACAGACTGTCTGGGATTATTATCTGGAATATCAGTTAAAACAGAAAGGCCATTTTATATTTACTTATTTCAGTACATTTGTCAATAAATTTAACTTCCAGTCTTGGTAACTTGACTTTAGACGGCTGACATTATGATCACATTATCTGTCTTCAAAGGACTAAAAAATTAATTAATTTGAATAATGTTTTATATTTTAGAGGTGTGGATCCCTTCTTCCATTTTATCCTTCAAATCCTAGTGTTTTCAACATTATTTAGGCACTCTTCATAGCTTTTTGTTATATTGTTTTACCTGAAGCATTTAATACTCTCATTTATTTTCCTCCCATAATCAGTGTGAAGCATTGGTGACAGCTCTGTGTCCAGTGAGCTGCTGGACATTAGTGTCTGCTGGTGGACTGTGGTGGAAAGACCTTCTCCTCTTCTTTGAGGAAGAGCTGCCCAGATGTCTTCTTCTTCCACTGTGACGGCAGCAGCAGCAGCAGCATGGGGGAGGTCAGAGGTCAAGCTGCTCACCATCATGGAGAACTTTTCTAGACTTAAATATTGTCCACCTTTTTGTTTTTTATGCATTTCAATAAATTACATTTGCATTTGAGCTAACGCTGTCTTTATTGCTGTGTGAAAATGTTAGATTTAAAATATCTGATATAATACAACACAGATAAAACATTAAGCATTTATGTTCAACTCTTATTCCAGGTGATGTATGTCTAATTTAAAAAATGTAAGAATACAATCAGGAAGCTGATAAATGGGTGATTTTAACAATATGATTTAATGCAATAACGTAAAAACACTACAGCAGCAAAATATTTAAATGAAACTACACATACATAAAAACATCAATATGTAACCTCAGATATTGATAAATTGTTGACGTGTTTGAGTCCAGTTGTGTCTTCTCATGTGGAGCATCAGAGATCCACCTTGTCTGCATTACCTGCAGAGGAAAACTTTACACAGACAAATAGAGATGTAAGTAAAATATGTGTTACAACGGACAGGCTGTATTTTCATTTCAGTTTTAATATACTGATTATTGTTCAGGATAACGAAACACATTCAACAGTATTGACTACTCTCAATATAGCCTGTTAGTAAACGTTATCATGCTTTGCACAGTTCCTCCTGAAATTCAGACTTAACGTTATGTGTTAACTAAAGTCGATCACAATCAGTGGGTTTCTGGAGTGTTTTCATATTAAAATGCCTGCTTTGATACTGATATTAAATAAAAAAGATAAAGTTTGGGGTCCTGCGCCGTCAAATTTTACGTTAACGAATATTTCACAGTCCGAGTCTTTATAACAAACTCCGTTATTTCTGAACCATGCTTAAATGTGATGCTTTTTAATTACACATATATTATTGTAATTACACACAGATGAACCCGTTAAATTGGGCCGAGTGTAGCGTTAACTTGATGCAATGGTAAATTTAGTCATCATTTCATAACATTGCATCATGTTACCATACTAACATGGTGAAGCTTTATTTTCCAAACACACAGACGCTGTGTTTGATTCCACGTATTACAAAAATAAATTATAACACTTCTGTATTACTTATGACTTCAGTCACCATACCGGTTTAATAATATCTTCTTTACTTCACTCCCATTAGCATCGAAGGCAGCATTAGCTGGCTAACAAACTACTGTAAACGCTAATAAATGATCATTTATAAATAAAATAAAACGAGAGTAACACTCACCAACAACTGGAGCCTGGGCTTCTTGTGGAGCAGTGGTACAGCTCACCACACAGCAGGTGGTGTTATTAGTCCGATGTTTGCCTGTAAAACTCTCCGACAGCCGACAGGGAAAGTTTCCAGTGAATTAGCCACGGCGCTAGTAGCTACAGACAGCTAGCGGCTAGTGCCGTCAGCTACGTCACCTGTCACTCAGAGCGGGGACTGCTTTATTATGCAGAATTTTCGAAACTTAAACTAGTGAGATATAAAATAATTCACCCCCCTCAGAGTTGACATGGAAGAGGAATTCAGCTTTTGAGAGTAGAGCCATCGTTTGAACCAGGCTGTAAACATGTTTATTTCAACTGTGAAATCGGACATTTTAACATGAGAGTCAATCTAACTTGCTCCCTTCTGCAGCCTGCCTCAAGCGGCGAGTCGAGGAATTGCAGTTTTTGGTACTTCCGCATAGGCTTCTCAGCTCTGGACCGGAGCTTGCCGCTTGGGTTATCCTCAGGAGGGCATTGACAATAATTGTACCAAGTTTTGTATAATAATGCACAAACTATCCCTTTAATCCTCATACAGTTTCTGAAGGAGGACTCTTAACTGATATGTATAAGTTAGAAGAGGCAGGTAGCAATGGTGGAAAGTAACTATGTACATTTACTCAAGTACTGGACTTAAAGTAAAATTTTGAGGTACTTTTATGTACATTTTATGTAACTTTATACTTCTACTCCACTACATTTTGAGACATATATTGTACTTTTTATTCCTCTACATTTAGCTGCTTTAGTTACTTTTCAGGTCAAGATTTAAAATGAAAAACATGATACATTTAAAAAGATTACTGAAGTAAAGGATCTGAACACTTCTTCCACCACTGTCTTTTTTACTTCTTTACTTTTTTTTTACATTTATTTTTTTTTCTTTATTTTCTTTCTTTATTTTTTATTATTATTTTTTTTTAATTTTTAAAATTTTTAAAAAATTTACATTTTTTTATTATAATTATTATTATTATTATTTTGTATTTATTTATTTATTTGTAATTATAATTTTTCTCCGGTTTCGGCGCATGCGCATTGTCGAGAAAAGCCGCGCATGCGCAGTCTTTTTCACTTTTGCGCATGCGCAGAAGCGAAAATAGCTACGCATGCGCAGTAGTGCGGAAAGCCCGCGCATGCGCAGCAGTGCAGAAATACCGCGCATGCGCAGAAGCGAAAACGGCCGCGCATGCGCAAAAGTGAAAAAACTGCGCATGCGCAGAAGCACAGTAAAGCCGCGCATGCGCAGAAGCCGGAAAGGCCGAGCAGAAACGCAGAAAATAATAATAAAATAAAAAATAAAAAAATAAAAAATAAAATAAATTAAAAAAAATAATAAAAAATTTAAATTAAAAAAAATTTAATTTTTTTTTTCTTTAATTGAAAAAATAAAATAAAGAAAGAAAAATAAATGTAAAAAAAAAGTTTAAAAAAAAGTAAAGAAGTAAAAAAGACTTAAGACTGGTGGAAGAAGTGTTCAGATCCTTTACTTCAGTAAAAGTACTAATACCACACTGTGAAATGACTCCACTCCGCTCATTTTAACTACCTAATAAACTTTTAAGTGGTTTAATTTATAAAAATGGGTAATCATTTTAAATGGATCATGTTTTTCATTTTAAATCTTGACCTGAAAAGTAATTAAAGCTGTCAGCAAACGGCAGCAGCAGCATGGGGGAGGTCCGCAGGTCAAGCTGCTCACCATCATGGAGAACTTTTCTAGACTTAAATATTGTCCACCTTGTTGTTTTTTATGCATTTCAATAAATTATATTTACATTTGAGGTAACGTTGTCTTTATTGCTGTGTGAAAATGTTAGATTTAAAATATCTGATATAATACAACACAGATAAAACATTAAGCATTTATGTTCAACTCTTATTCCAGGTGATATGTCTAATTTTAAAAATGTGAGAATACAATCAGGGAGCTGATAAATGTGTGCTTTTAATAATATGATTTAATGCTAAAAACGTAAAAACACTACAGCAGCAAAAGATTTAAGTCAAACTACACATACATAAAAACATCAATATAACCTCAGATATTGATAAGTTGTTGATGTGTTTGAGTCCAGTTGTGTCTTCTCATGTGGAGCATCAGAGGTCCACCTTGTCTGCATCACCTGCGGAGGAAAACTTTACACAGACAAATAGAGATGTAAGTAAAATACGTGTTACACCGGACAGGCTTTATTTTCATTTCAGTTTTAATATACTGATTATTGTTTAGGATAACGAAACACATTCAACAGTATAAACTATTCTCAATATAGCCTGTTAGTAAACGTTATCATGCTTTGCACAGTTCCTCCTGAAATTCAGACTTAACGTTATGTGTTAACTAAAGTTTTCTGGAGTGGTTTAATATTCAAATGCCTGCTTTGATAATGATATTAAGTAAAACAAGACCGTCAAATTTTACGTTACCGAATATTTCACAGTCTGAGTCTTAATCTATGTATCTGACACTGCTTTGAGAATACAAGAGGGATATGTCTTGTCAAAAGGCTTTTATTGCGAAAGTACAAACACGACACCGGAAGTGATTCGTGTTTTTACCGTTTGTAGCATTTTGTTACAATTCCTTATTAACTTACGTTAATAATTTTACTTACTAGCAGCAAATATGCAAAATTATAGTGCGAACACTACAGGTAGGATTCAACTGATATATCGGTGTTTATAAATGCAGTTATCACCGCACATTTAGCTCAAAATCGACTATTCATAACGAAAGTTCATGTTAGCATACATCTTGGAGAGGAGGAGCTAACGTTAGCTTCCATGCGGTAATGTAGCTAAACTGCTCACTAACATTAGCTTGCACCAAGTGGCGTTCAGATAAGTGTGATAATTTATTTAATGTTGTACTTATGCCTGTCATAATGTCTGCCTTCTATCGATGCGGTCTGTTGAACCGTGTTTGCACTTTAAAGAAACAAACGGGTTTAATACAAGTCATGAGATTTGGTTATAATGCGCCTCATCCACAGTGGAAGACACCCGACAGTCTGCTCCGAGCTGGAAACACAGCCATAACACAGGCTGCTAACCTAAGTACTATGGCCCATAAGTCAAGGAAGCTCAGTGTTTCTTGTTCAAGAGGTCTTTCAACTTCAACCGAGAATGTGACAGCTCGAGTGAAGAGGGTTTCTATCGAGGGCAACATAGGTAAGTTCAATAGACTTACAGGATTTCAAAATAAGAGAATTATTTGCGCCAAGCTATGAGTGTCGGTGATATGTGATCCCCTTTATTATTTCCTTTCAAATATCAGCTGTTGGAAAGTCTACCTTTACTAGGCTCTTGCAGTCAGCTTGTCCAGACTGGGAGGTGGTGTCAGAACCTGTCAGCAAATGGCAGAGCATTGAGGGTGGGACCTCAAAGGTGTGTGCACATTTCTTCAATATCTTTCCCAACAAAATCAAAACAATCCAAGCTTGACCTCCTCTCCTTGTGTCTATAACAGGGGACAGACGCGCCTCCCCAGACGACAGTAAGCAACCTGCTGCAGATGATGTACCAGGACCCTCAACGCTGGTCATACACATTTCAGACATTTTCCTGTATGACCCGGCTGAGAACACAGCTGCAGCCTCCTCCAGCTCACCTACTCAGCTCAAAGGGAACACCTGTCCAGGTGTATGAGCGCTCTGTCTACAGCGACAGGTGAGTGAGCCAGGGCAGGACAGGAAAGTGGAAATGAGAACATGTCCCAGAAATCATCCCATTTTGTTACCTTTATCAAAGCTATTTAACCTATAGACTTACTAAACTATCCTTAACAGTCAAACATTATCACTTTATTATTATTGTTAATAATCAAATGTATGCTCAGGATAGAATTAGCTATTAAACTTGACTCTCTGTGCCGTCAGATACATCTTTGCCCTGAACATGTTTGAGCTGGGTTGCATCAACTCTACAGAGTGGGCAGTCTATCAGGACTGGCACTCCTTCCTGGTGGAGCAGTTTGGACACCAGGTGGAGCTGGAGGGCATCATCTACCTCAGAGCCCTACCAACGGTATGAACACACAAGATTTCATGTTGCATTTTCATTTTCAGATGCATTAATGTAACAATTACTTGTGGAAAAAGCATGCTTGTAGCACATAATTTTAGCTAGTGGTTATTGTTTGTACTTGTACTATTCCTATTGTTGCATCATTGACATTTATTCTATTTCATCTTGGAGAAGACAAAAACGCATTGTACTTCTGTTGTTTCTTAGAAATGCATGGAGCGTCTGGAGCTTCGGGGCAGGGCCGAAGAAAAAGGAGTGAAACTGGACTATCTGGATAAGCTGCACGTTCAACATGAGAAGTGGCTTGTTGAGAAAAGCACTGAGTGAGTGTTAATGAGGTCATGTCTGTTTGTTGCCCTCTTCAGACCTTTTACGTTTTGAATATTTCCAGTGACCACTGAAATGATAAGTAATCACATGGCCTTTTGAAGTGTTAAGTCACACTCATTAGCAATTATGAAAAATACTATTTTGGATAAATTTTTATAATCAGGTGGCTGCTGTAAATTAGGGTTGGGAATTAAAAAACAGTTACAATATGTCAGATCCTTGGAGCCATTTGCCTCCAAGCTGATTAATTATTTTCATCAATGGCAGCATATTTTTCTGACACAAGAAGTGAACCGATAAGCAGAATTGATGGCTTTATTGGTATCAATAAAATCTCAAATTCCATCCCTACTGTGAATGCAAGCCTGATGTGCACAGTGTTAAAATAATTACAGAAATAACATATAGAAATTGCATTTAGCTGTTATCTGATCCCACCAGAATCTGGTATGAAAATGAAATTGATTCAAAAGGAAAATTGACAAACACCAGTGGTGGTACAGCCATTGTTTCACTGGATGCTCTGCTGATTCCTGTTTGACAGTCACCATTTTAAATACCTTTCCTTGCAGCTGTTTGTTGCTCGGCTGTGAACAGATGACAGGCAGCAGTGTGTGGTCTGGACACTAAACTGTTTGTGTAATTCAGCTCGACTCTCTCTTTTCAGAGTACATTTTGAGAAGTTGAAGCAGATTCCTGTGTTACAACTCGATGCCAGTGTGGAATTTCAGAGTGACCCAGACGCGCAGAAGGAATTTATAACAAAGGTATGTTTATTTATTTCACTCTGACATTAATGGCTGCTACGCCAGGGTAAACCACATGAGGGCCCCGTCATAATGTTTAAGACCTCATTCTCATCTTCAAAGTCTTTGATCCAAAGAGAATCACTGCACTGACACATTTCTGTTTACTAATCTGACGTTTGATGCGTTTCATATCTCTGGTCCATAATGATCCCAAAGTACCTTTTCTCACACAGATAAAGAACTTCTTCAATACTATATGAGAAGATCATCATCAGCTACCATCAACAGTGGGAAACCGAATAATCCAGACTTTCAACTGACAAATAACTGCACATGAGCCTCTAATAGAGTGAAGGACATATTAAGTAATATGAAAATGTTTTGTCTTTTGGATAAGCTGCAGGACCATACAACATGAAACACACAGATTAAGTTATGTCTGTGTGTGTTACCTCTAAAGAGACTCGTAGATTGTTACATTTTTTTCAGTTTTTTGTTGTTTCCATGTTTGTTTGTTTAGAGATTCAGTTGGTAATTTAAATTATTTATGCTGTACTGTTTGTTCCGCTTAAAATCCAAACAAAGTCTGCGCTGTCACTGCTATGATCATTTAGAAACACTGTTTATTGACCATCATACAGTTTTTATGTATTTTACTGTTTTACACATTCCTCACTGACAGGAATAGCAAACAACACAAGTATCATATCTTTTGTTTGTTAATAAAATAAAAACAAATTCTTAAATTTTCTTTGTGATGTATTGTCCATTTTATTCTTTAAGACTTTCTTAAACCTCATTTAAAGAAGGTTCCTCTGGTGTCATTGTAACAGCTGTAAAATATATATATTAATATTGTCCCTTTCACTGTTTTGAACCAACTAAAATTGAATTATCTGTATGCTAAATGCTAGGGGAAATTATTATCACAGTCAGGGATATTTCACTGATTAGCACTGACCCTGATTTGGATGCATATTTATTTTTGCGTAGTGTCTAACTGAAAAAAGAAACAGCCAGCTGTTATATTAAAATGTTATTTTTAAGCAAATAACATTTTAATATAACGGCTGGCTGTTTCTTTTTTCAGCAATATAAGCACTGCAATAAAACTATAGGAATATTATTTTCCACCTTCACTTATTTTTTTAAATCAACATCCATTTTGATCCTAACTTTAAGAATTCATTCATTTTCATAAATTTAACCACTTGCAATTCCAGTTTGTTTACATAATGCTGCTGTTTATATGTCAGAACATAACAAACAAACAAACATAATACATAAAACATTAGGAATATTTCTACTAAAAAAAAACAGGGAAATAGCATGTACTGCCCCACTGGGCAAACATGACAAAATTGCTCAGTCTTGTAAAAACTATAATTTTGAAGTCAGGGCTCTAGATTGAAAGTGTGACTCTATGCTTTAATGGTAGAGGGATCAAAAATGTTGTTTTTATTGAGTTTCAATGGGGACATTTTGCTTAATTTTTTTCTGTTATTCTTAGTCTCTGTATGTGCAAAAGGATACATCACTTCATCCACTGTTACTGAGCAGAAAGGTGCTAATGGCTGTACAGCCTTTTAAGCGTTTTTGTTAATGGATTTTTACATTTCAAATGATTAGACTCCTGAGTGAGGATATAAAAGGCCAGGCAGTTTGACAGGACAATGACCTTGGCTAAATGTTTTCTTTTTCTCCCCCTCCGGTGTGCTCTGATGATCAGAGGGGCTGTTCAGATGCCTGGAGTGGTCAGGGGTCATCAAAGGGCAGCTGTCCACTATAAAGGGGCCTGTCTGGAGCTCCGTCTGCACATAGCATCATTTCAGCCTGAGACCAGCTGGAGGAAGGAAGGACATCTCTCTGCCTTTCTCACTATTGTTGGACTAGATTTTGTGTGATTCAGTTAAAATGGAAGTCCTGACAGTTTTCTGCACTTTCCTCCTCTGCTCTTTTGGAGTTGTATTCTCCAGCCAGGGACATAGATATCTGACAGGCCTCCAGTCCAGTTTAGCATTCAGAAATCTCTCATTTAATCATCACAGCAGATACCCTCTGTACATGATGCAGCTCTACCGCTCCTTCAAGAGTGCAGATTCCTCGTCAGTAGCTGTCAATACCATAACAACGCAAGGTGACAATCCGTCAGCGCAGAGCTCGGACTCCGTCCTTAGTCTGACAGCCAGAGGTGAGTAAACAGTGGAATATAGTGTTTTTCTAATGCTTACATGCATCACTGGATATACAGCCTAATGTATGCATGAAGTGTTAGTTTCTCCTCAGTGTACTCTCTCCTCCAGCAGCTCTCTGGTTGGTGCATTATCTGTGTTATCAGACCCTCCCTTTTTTACAGCCCAGCAAGTGTCAAAATGCTTATTCCACTTTAAAGGCTTTCTCTGTTTTATGTGAGAGGGTGTGTATATTAGCCCTCAGACGTCCTTGCACAGGGGGGTTCAATACACATCCTGTCCTGTTCACCTCCCACTCCAGTGTTTTGACATTTGTCCAGGGATCTGGTTTGCCTGGAATTCCCTCAGACTATGGGTGTTAATTTGAATCCTCATTTATATGTTTTGTCTCATGTTTAGGTTGCCATCAAGTGGGTGAAAGATGGACAGTCACATTTGACATGTCATCCATCTCGACTAGTGAGCTGGTCCAGCTGGCAGAACTTCGGATCAGGCTCCCAGCTCTCTCTGGCTCTAAGCGTGCCACAGTGGATTTATATCATTCCAGAAAGCAGAACTGTGACGGGGGCAGCACATTATGCAAGGATGAGCACCTTTTCCTGGGGAGCTTTGGCATACCAGCCAGTAGCACAAAGTCCGCCTGGAAGGTTTTTAATGTGACTGCTGTGTTAAAATACTGGCTGTACCAGGGAGATGGAGTGTCGAGCCAGGAGGCCTCAGGAGAACCTGAGGCGGACCATGGGAGCGGTGGAGGGGAGATCGCTGACAAGTCCCTCTTCAAGAATTTGGGATTGAGTCAAAGAAAAGTACACCATCCAACCATGAACCGGGTCATGATGGTCATCTTCTCCAAACACAACCCACCCCAAGAAGGCCAACGAGTGTACAGTCTCATTCACATTGTGGAGAACTCCAAGTACGTGACGACGGACAGAGTGAGAAGTGACAGTCAAAGTCGACGCCATAAAAGGAACAGAATGGAGAGGTTGAGGGTGGCTGCAGGTCCTACACCCTCCCCTGCACCGGCAGCAGAGCCGGCAGCGGAGCCGGCAGCGGAGCCGGCCCAGAGGCCGCTGTGTCGGAAGGTAGACATGTGGGTGGACTTTGAGCACATCGGCTGGGACGAGTGGATTGTACACCCGAAGCGATACAATGCATTTCGCTGTGAGGGGGAGTGTCCTTTACCTCTGGATGAGTCATTCAGCCCGACCAACCACGCCTACATGCAGGTGAGATGGCAACTTGATTTTTAATTCTATTTAACTATTTGAAATCAGTCAGTCACAGTTTAGTTAGGTGTAGGCACCCAAACCACTTGATTAAGTTTAGGAAACAAAACTACACCATAAGGCTTAGGAAAATATATTTGGCCTAAATGATATACTGTTAGACGTAAGGAAGTGAGTTAAAATGTGATGTAGAATGTGAAGTAGCTATGCACAGCAACTAAATTACATACGCCACTTCAGATAACGTTGGCTGGGTTCCTGATCACATACAAACGTTGTTTTCATGCTAAGTATGATGTAATATTGACTTTTGGTTTCACTGGGGACACAAACAGGGAAAAATTAAATAACTCCTCTTATAATCATTCTTGTATTTTCAGAGCCTTTTGAAACATCACCATCCAGAAAGAGTGTCTTGCCCGTCCTGTGTGCCGACACGCCTCAGCCCGCTCTCCATGCTGTACTACGAGAACGATGATCTGACCCTGCGGCATCACGAGGACATGATTGTTGAGGAGTGTGGATGTCACTGAAGGCAGCACATCATCACTTTCACTGCAGTCACAAAAGCTACCAGTCATGGCTTCCTACAGCAACAGACTACAGACAGGATATGACTGTTAATTTTGAATGACAATATATTTCATCCATTCTGGGTGGTACACAATAGTATATATTTTTAGGTTGGATGAAGCTCTGCTATGCAAATGTTATATGTTGTATCTATTTATCTATATGCTATATGTATATTTTGTACATAAAATATGAAAACATATATTAAACTTTTTATTTTGACATTATTCTGGTGCTTTGTGATGTCATTTGTTTTATGGATTCTTCAACTTTCTTTGAATTTATAAACCCTAAAAATATTTATAAACTTTATGAAATTGCACATCTTGACTACATCTTGACAGTGATTACAGAAATTTTAAAGAGGATAACCTACACATAAATTCAGTTGGTTTTCAAAATAAGATAATTTAGTGTTATATATTTGATGCTATTATAATTTCACAGTAAGGTATCCAGTTGCTGATAAGATTTAAATCCTAACAGCCATTATTTGCTTTCATGCATCACTTTATGATTTGAAACGCTGTGAAAAATGTATACAAGAAAAGAGTTTGTTTATGGGTTTTCATCAGGATTTCAGTTGTAGTGATTCCTCTTTAATCTCTCAGCAGCAGCTATTATACAGAATGAAACAGACTAACAAAAAGCACTTCTCAAAAACTCAACCTGCTCATAGAAACTCATCTACATCTTAATCCCACTTGTCCTCTCTGACTTGTGGCCAGCTAACTTTTAGTGTATTTGCCCTCCTCACCTCTAATCCACATCTTTGGGGCTATAACAGCACACACCTCATCAGAGCTCATTAGTGTCCTTTCTGACCAGGCCTCTTTTGTTGATTGTGATCAAACAGGCAGGCCGAGTAGAACAAGACAAAAAGTATACTTAAGGACGGGTCAATGGGGGAAAGAAAAGCAGTAGCACTTGTTTATTTTGGGGAGGGGGTGGAGGGTGCCAGGAAGCAGAGGTGACAAGGGGAGAAACAAACAGATGAGGGAATGGAGAGAGTCAACGTCTGGATGCTGAAGCTACTGTGGACGACGGACAGGGTGGACTGGAACTGATCAGCTGAAACCGTTCAATCCACACTTGCAACCAGGACAAGACCAGACGACACCCATTCTCTCCAAACTTTCAGTTTTATTCACCTGATTTGTCTTACAGTGTTCTCACCTGTGATGGTGCCATAAAGCTACACTATCAGTTATGCAATGCTCAAATAACAACATTATCAAATCTGTTGATTATGCTTATGAGTAGTTTAATAACCATATTCAGCACAGGTCCATTTGCAACAATGAAGTGAATGTGCGACTCTGACACCGTTTGTCCAGAAAACAAATCACACAGTAACAGGAGCTTGATGTCATCACCTCCAAATCACGTGTCAGTTCTCACACATCTCCTCCATCCTGAACAAACCTTTCTGTCCAGAACACCCTGGTGGTCAGGCAATCGCACACTAACTTGACTGGGAATAATTACAAATCAAAACTGATGTAATGGGCCCTAAAAACAATATTGTTAGTGGTTATGTCCAAATTAGTGGACCTATAGCATTTTTTTAGATGAGGAGGATAGGCCCAGGTAATAAACACACGATCAGATGAAATAATTTAGCTCATAAAATCAAATTTCTCCCCAGCCACTTTTTTTTGGATAAAAAGTTCTATATTGATCCTTTTTTGTAGTCAATTCAATAAATCAATGGATTTATTTGTCACATGAAATCATACAAGGTGTTTCAGTGAAATGTAATATACAGTCAAATAGCCCCAACCAAGTGTTGAGTGCATATAGATGGACATACTTTTCACATTTCCATATTAAACATACTTTTAAAAATTGGTCTTTTGTAATATATATTTTTTTGAGACACTGAATTTTAAGCCTTAATCATTATAATTAGAAGTTATTTAAAAACATTAAGGCATGAAATGTTTAATTATGTGTGTAATGGACCTAAATAATGTGTTATTTCCACTTTTTGAATTGAATTACTGACATGAATAAACTTTTCTATGATATTCTAATTTATTGAGATGCACCTGTATCATGCTATGCATATTGGTCCCCTATTTTCATTCAAATAACAAAAAACAGGTGAGAATACATTGTTCCCATTGTGAATAAGAAAATGGTCGCTGAACAAATAGTTCAGTGCAATAATGCCTGAACTTTCCTGGGACTTTTAGAGGCATTTATATTATACACCCAAAGGAAAATGCTGAATGAGTCTAGGAAAACTTTGGAAAAGTGAAGCAACAGAGGTGGAATGGAAACGTTGAATGACCCCATCCAGTTCTTAGAGAGGAGGGAGTTTCTTCCAGCTATGTACAGTTGTATATTGACCACTGACTGAGGTTATCAGCTGCCAGTGGGCTTGTTGAGGAATTCCTCTGATATGACTTGAGCTGAATCAAAGGAGCAAAGGAAGTGCAAACAGCTGTTAAGCAACATGCTGATGATATATTATTTCAAAATGTGTATTAGCTTTTCACTTACTTTAAAACACAGAAACTGCTAATAACTCATGTGCGGTCGTCTTATCTTTACTTTTTATTATACCGGGGAAATAAACAAGCAGCTTTTATGGATTTTTACCCTTTCAGATGGAATTGTTTAAGAGAAATATGTATTTAGACCATTGAACTGGTGAACATATTAAATGATTATTGTAAAAAAACAACTCGCTGGCAAGTAAGAACAAGACTCTCTGAGAGCACACAATCAAATACATGACAAAAAGAGTCTTTGCTTTAATGGTGTTTGCTTTAATGCTTTGTTCACCCTACAAACCATGTGAAAATCTGTTTCAAAAATTTCATCGACAAGATTATGTTTTACATTCTCCGTATGACACTTCGGGTGAAGATCTCGTTTTTTAAAAGCACGATCGACAAATTATACAGTATCTTGAAGATTCAAAGGCGATATCTGAAAAGAGGTGTCAGGAAATATGTGGATATAAAAGTACATCATGTGAAAACCCCTTTTGGAATGGATTCAGCAAATTCCAATTATTCTTTTTCCCCAAATGATCTTAATTTTCATTATTTTTATCTCAGGTCTTACGGGATGAGGCTTTGTTGGTGTTAAGTACTTCTCAGTGTTGATTTTAAACTTTTAGCCACTACAGGAAGGCACACTTTGTCACACAAAAACCAGGTTTAAGCCTTGAGGCAGACAGAAAAAGTTTCATTACAGATTTGTTCTGGGCAAATGAGTTTGATAAAGATAGACTCTAAAACACTAAGACACTGGAGATACTGAAGGCGAACCTCTGTCTTTATGGAATGGATGATGGGAAATAAGAAGATGCTCCTGAGCCTCTCTTCACAGCATCGTGTTGGTGAGTCTGACATCTTAATACTCGTTCCAGGACCACTTAGATGTCCATTTCAAACTGTGAGTCATCACCTTAAAAAGAAGAAGACATATTTATCAACTGAACACCAAATATTTGGCTACATTAGGATACATCTTTAGCAGTGGCAAATCATATCCAACTCACAGTAATATTTCAGGAAAACTGGAGGACTTCTATCACTAGCTGGTAAAATATCGTTAAAGGAACAGTTCTGATTTTTTAAAAGTGTGGTTGTATGATACACAGCTGTGGTACTGCTGTGAATGGGGACAGCAGCAAAAAGTATTTTAGGTGCTGCCACTTAAAAAAAAATCAGTTTAAGTATACGCTATATTTAGAACATTTTCCAGCTTAACCTCTCCGTCAGACACCTCCAGTTACCACAATTTCCCTTTTATTTCTTTCGGCGGTCTTCCTCTGCAAAAGTTTTTCTTCTTTGTCCTCAAGCTCACAATGGTAACTTCTTGACTCCACAGTGAATGGCATTATGCATACGAATACGTAGTTCTATGGTGCCAAAGGAAAAGGGCTGTCTGACAGCAGGTAAAGCAATGAAAATATTCTAAATATAGCATAATTGAAACTGAAAATTGTTGTTGATTGTTTTGGGTGTCTAAAATACATTTTGATGCTACCCCTGTCCACAGCAGTACACTGTTTAGCTTCCATGTTGGTCCGACTACCATCTACTGTAGATAATACACTTAAGTACTCCATACAGCACTTTAATAAATTCAAACTATTGCTTTAAATAACATCTGGCAGTGACCATAGCAGGAGTTAAATCCAAAGAAGTTTGTTAGAAGTTACTCAAAGATTCAACAACTTATGTGTCATCTAAACAAAAATGCCAAAAACTTCTTGTGTAAGAACTCAGTCAACTCATTCATGAATAAATAATAAATATGAAATCCTATTAGGAAACACATCAGGCTGGAGCTGGGCTGCAGACCTCTGAAATCCTGTCTAACATTTAGCGATTAAATTCAGTCTGCTGGTGTGCTCACGGAGGGTCATTTCCCCACTATGAATAACAACCAATCCGATCAGAGGTTTGTAGGCGGAGTTAAGAATGGAGAAGTCCTCTTCTTGTGCCAACGGCAAGACAAGTGGAAATGCTGACAAGCGTAGATCAGGTTGCTGCAAGTTGACTTGCAGAAATAACTGAAACAAAATGTTGACTGCTCCTTGAAACTGCAACCTCAGGTTCTGTGTCAACTGAAAATGACGTTGATAGCACACATACATTGCTAGCTACTGATTGGTTGAGGCAAGTTACTAAGTCCTCCTGAACAGAAATCAGAAAACAATGAAGTGGAATGAAATGGCTTAATGAGCTTCTTGCATCTTGTGTTCAAACCTCAAAGATGCAGAAAGACAGCAATGTGAAAACCGTTTTGTGATTTGATAACTGATCGTGATGTACATTACATAACTGAGTAAAGGATCCATCAGTCATGTAGCTTTCAGGGGCAGCATGAATTTACATTTGAATGTAGTTCAGAATCTTTCACTCCAAATGCCGGGGCCATGCTGTGAGGATTGTCTGAGTTGTGAACATACCAGTGTTGCTGCTATCAGGTGCAGCGATGTTGTTGTTCAGTAGTTTCCCACTATGGACCTTCTCATTGGTGTCTTTGGAGGGAGGGCTGGTCACCCCTGGAATGTTGGGCAGACCTCTCGGAGGAGTCTTTGCCACCGGAGAGCTGCGACACCCCAACAGGAACTTACGGTCGTAGATGATCCTGGTACCTTTTGTGTCAAGAGGCAGGAAAAGAGAATCACGATTATCAGAACTGGAGCACTGCATCAGTGGCCGCACATGCATTACTGGCTCAGTCATCAACCCATTATATCCATGCACATGGGCAGTGAATCCATTTCAACTTGACACTTTTCGTCATTACTCTGCTGTTTCCTCCACCACTTCAACCTACTCTATTTGATAGGATATTTGTATTGTTAATGTAACTGAAATGTAATGATTCTGTGTGTGTTTATTTGAAATCAAAATCAAATCTGTGCTCTCCTGGTGGATGATGCAGAGGATAGCAAGTTGCATATGCATAAAATGCTTCTATCTGAACTAAGGATGGGCATAACTGATTGATTCAGCAACAAGTCCCATATCCCACACTACTTCACATCATTATTAAAAACTTACTTTGCCCACTATTTATTTTTTGCAAGTACTCTATAATAATTCAATGTGAGTAGTTGAATATGGAAATTATTTAAAATGCCCATTCCTGATCTGTATCATGACTGTGTGATGTCATACCTAGGTCAGGTTTGCCTCTAATGCTTACAGCGATGTAACCCACGTTTACTACTTTGTTCATATCATTCATTATCCTTCACTGCTTATCTGAACTGCAGCTGCGGGGGGCTGGAGCTGATACCAGCTGACATTGGGAGAGTACACACTGGACAGGTCACCAGGGCGTAGAGAGATAGAGACAGACAACCATTCAAACTCTCATTTGCACTTTAAATAAGTACTTCTCATTTGAACAACTTATTTAAAACTAAGCTTCCTTTGGACTGTGGGAAGACTGGAGAGAACCCACACTGACATGGGTAAAACATGCAAACTCCACACGACCCTCTTGATCATGTGAACATATAAAATATGATATGCAAAGCACTGCTAATTTAAGCACAATTATTTTGGCTGCATGCACTACCTCTCTCTCTCTCTCTCTCTTTCTTTAATAGAATTACTGTTATGTAATTAGTTATGGTTTTGTGTGCCACTCAAAGATTTTCAGTGACCCCATCTGGCCACCCTTTAAAAAAATCTGGGGGCTCAACTGCAAAACCCAGGACCAATGAGAACAAATCTAATTCATGTTTACCACAAATTGATGTCCTATTGTTAAAACGTATATCGTCACACTGTTAAAATAATCGCCTATGTCATTTTTTGTCAATTTTTTTTGTATCATCTCCTCATGACGCCGGCCACCTATGGTAAAATCGCCTACATCCTCAGTTGATCAGATCATGTGATTTTACCCCTTTATGATAATGGCCCATGTCAAGCATGTGACTTAAGTGGATTTATTATGCCCAAGTCAAAATAAAATGTGACTTAGGCAATTTTTTGAACATGCCTTTGTGACTTAAGCAAGATATGGTAACACTTTATTTTGAAGGTGTCTACATAAGAGTGACATGAGTGTGTCATAAACATGACATGGGATGTGTCATGAACATTAATGACACTCTGAAGTAACATTAATGCTCATAATACTTGTCATGTCATGTTTCTGACAGGCTTGTGTGACTCATATGTAGACACCTTCAGAATAAAGTGTTACCATATCCTGTCACAAAGACATGTTCAAAAAATTGCCTAAGTCATTTATTTCTCTTAAGTTACATAATTTACACACAGTGTTATTACTATGCCAATAGCCATCCTTTGTTACATCCTTTTTGAGTGAAATGATCAAAAAATGTCATATGTTACACTTTTGGTGAAGTTTTTTGTGTTTCCTGCAAAACTTGAAAAAATTAGTTAGGCGAGTATTTTAACAGGGTGACGATATTTTAATCCTCTTCAACAAAGACAACAGAAACACAAATCTCAGGTTTGTGAGCTCACAGTAGAAAGCACCAATCACAGCTTTAGCTGTTGATGACGCAATAGCCGCAGAAAACATCGCTGCTAAAACCCACAAAACACACATCTCACTTTTTTGAGACACCAGTGGTAGAAAATATACCATCCACAAGCCCAGATTCACAATGACTTTACTGCCTCAGAGTCCAGAACCAAACACTTGCTAGCCAGTGTTAGCATAGCAGCTAGCGTTAGCAGAGCTAGTCAAGCTAGCAGCTGGTTGTGTGTTGACAGCAGCAGACCTCATGGAGTTAGCCTGAGCGCTCCCTGCACTCACTGACAACACACCTGAGTAGCTGATAACAGTATAAATCATGTATGACTGTGGGTACAAGCATTTCTACTCAGCACATACATGTCAATACGATGCATAACAACAGTACGTACCACCAGGGGTGGTGCTGAACAGGGTCCCCCCGGGAGTAGTGGAGTAGTCGTGGGGCATGTGCTCCGCGTCGTTGATGGTCACCCTCCTGGTGGTCGGGATGGCCTGGGCAGTGGTCTTCTGGCAGTCAGTGGACATCTTGTCTCAACTATAATAAACTAAAACTATTGAACTTACTAGCAGGCAGAAAGTATTGGATCTTTACAAAACAACAAAGCCACACCGCGCCCGTTTGGCTCAGCAGAATGGCTACTTTCGGATAAATAAAAATAAATACCTCTCTTTCATAAGTGCAAATGATTAAATGTAGTATCAAAATGCGTCACATTACAACACACACTGGAGTCCAGGTTCTTTTCTTTAAAAGGACCTGGGCACACGTTCCTCTGCTTCACTCACCCTCTACATGCACACAAAACAAGACACGGACAGACAGGCTGCAGACAGGCTGCAGGGGGAAATACTCCCGAGGAGCTGCACAAAATGAACTTATTCCGCCCCCTACTGGCTCATAATGCCTGTGCAATGGCTGTACAAAGTTCAACTCTTCTCAATCTTCCATGTTATCATATAAACTATGATCGGGAAGGTCATATAAAGCAACGAAGACTGAAATATCAACTAACCTTTTATGATATTTATAGAGAAACTAACACCAGTTTAATTATAGCCTTAAAGGTACAATGAGTAGGATTTTCTTAAAGAACAAAAATGTATAGAATCATGCAAAAATAATCACTCTTAATCATCCCATATGACTCACTAGAAGTGGGTCATAAGTGATGAGTGTCTGTATTTTCCCCTTTTCTTTTCATTTTATCTGTGTTTGGGATGTTTCTGGGCATCAGACTTTGGACATTGGGTGTGTACACCCAAGCCACAGCATGCAGGGTGTGAGGGCTGCATAGTGACAAGGATGGCATGAATGCACACCGGTGAAGCCTTTTTAGGCTTTCTGGCAAAAAGATGTCTGGCAAAAAAAAATATTTCTAAAA